>NC_056725.1:754446518-754481518 GCF_019279795.1 Protopterus annectens | reverse complement strand
CACATAGGTACACGCAAATACTTATCTTTCATGACATGGTAGGTAGACCCGGGTAATACCTGTTCATCTTTGACACATTCTGACAAGGATGGCCTGGACCGCAAATGGGCAGATTTTGGTTGAATGCTCTGACCATTGGTAGGGTTGCCACCTTTTCATATGGCCAGGATGGGATATATTCAGGACACACATCAGATTTTACATGCCAACACATACCCATGGTCAGTACAACAGATAGTACTTTTGTTTTATGCCTAAATGTAAGCTTATTGTTGTAGCAGTTTAGATGCTTCTTCTGTTTCGTTTACTTGCTTATTCTATTGCTTGTAACATGTAGGTATGTTACATATGGAAATAACTATTGTATGTGACTATTACATGAGATGTGGGACATAATTATGTCATACGGTCGCAGGATATTTTACATTTATAATTGTTTTGGTATGGACACAACTGCCCAGGTGGGGACTGTCCCTCACAATATGGGACAGGTGGTAACCCTGACCATTGGGCTAGACTTAGCTATTGGCGGCACGCTAACACGATGCATTTTGCTTCCACTTGGTATAACTATCAACACTGCATTAGAATACGGGCACGGCGTTTTAAGTGTCATTTGTTTGAAGGATGAGGACTCAATATTCGGCTACGTGCATTTGTGTTTGCTTCTTATTTTTGTGCTCACAAGAACTGTCTTGCATGCTTTGCATACGTTTCAGTATCTATGAACACTGACAGGTGTGATTACTATTGGAGGCAGGCTGTAATATTCAGCATTTTAGGTTGCACGTAAACTGCCGACATGTCCACACCCCTGTGTGGTGCTTCGACATGCCCCATGCACTCCCGCACATTTCCTATGCACGTGGATGTGGCAGCAGCGCGCCTTCATTAATATGCATATGGCGCTACTGCACCATCTGTACACTGCACGGTCAGTGCAAGTCTAATGCCTACCTTGCACCGAGCTTCATGAATCCCGGGGTTAATCTAATCCCGAATCCATCACCAGCATTTTCGCCAACAAATTCAGTTCTAATTTCTCTTCTCATACTCACCTCATTGCCCCCCGCTAATGCTCCCAAACCTACCTATCTTCCCATTATCACCCTGGAACAGGTCATACTTGTACTGTCTAAAACTAAGAATACTAGCTCCATAGGCTCCATAGGTCCCAAAACTATGTCCAACTACCTCAAGGTGAGTGTGTAATATAGCAAAGCTCAGTTACTTCTGAACATATTCAGCCTGTGACTCTCCATTGGTTAAGACATAGATGCTGGTAGAATTATTATGGTGGTACCACTGCACAAGGCTGTCCCAGTGAAAGATCATGGTTATGATAGAACCATAGAGTTTCATGCACATCACCCATAAGGTTATGGACTACAGCATTATTGAACTCATTAGCAATGACATAAGTGACCTACAGTCCCTTGATCCAAATCAGTTTAATTTTTCAAAAGGCAGACCATTTATATTAAATTTAGTGATTTATTTGAAAGGGTTACTGAGGCCCTGGATGAGGCTTATTACATTTATACTGTTTATCTAGATGTGGTCAAGACCTTTGACACCATTTCCGACCCCTCGTTAATTCACTGGATAGGTAACTGCTCTGTGGTTGAGCCTATATAGTAAGGGTTGATGGTACCTTCTCCAGATTAAAAAAATATTGTAAGTGGTATTCCACAGGGTCATATCCTTGGACCTCATTTCTTTGACATCTACTTTGCCAATGAAGCAAAAGTCAAGGGGCTAAGTCTGTTGATGACTGCAAAGTGTGTGCTATTGTAAACTCCCCTGTTGAACTCACATAAGCCAACAAGAGCTTGACCAAACCAGTGCCTTGTGAATCACTCTTGGCTGAAACATTATGCCAAACAAAGTGGTGTGGCTTAAACTCAGTGCAAAAAATATAGTGCAGCTATATTCAGAAAGTCAGATCTCCCCAACTTGCACCAAGTAAAGAACACTCCCCTCAAAACTGGCACAGTTATTAAAGATATAGGCACATTTAAACCTGCTAGGGGATAGGTTTGGTGAAAATTTCATTCCCTTGTCCCCACCTAACTTACAACAAACCTTCACCCCACCCTACATATCTGAAGAGCAGATCCTCAAAACCTTGTCCAAGGCAAAACAACACAGCCTCTATGGGACCAGATGACATTCCAGGCTGTCTTCTAAACAGGCTAAAACATGAACTAGTATCACCATTAAGTACACTTTTCAATCATAGCTTAACCACAGGCTTTGTTCCTGTGGAATGGAGAACATCAACAGTTATTCCCCTCCACACAGGTGGCCTAACAACATACCTGAGAAATTAAAGACCCATAAGCCTGACCAGCCTCATCTGTAAGGCCATGGAATGTATCATTATGGACCTCATAAATAAAGACACAGGTGAACTCCAAACCCTGGATCCTACCAAATTTGGTTTTGTGAAGGGCAGATCTTGCCTGTTAAATCTGGTGGATTTCTTTGAAAATGTGACCAAGGCCATTGACAAGGACAAATCTGTGCACACAGCATACCTCAATCCAGAAAAGGCTTTTGACACAATCCCACACTCAGGCATCTTTATTCTCCTAATTAGCCTTAGGGTGCTGTTCGGTCCTGGCGGTGAAGTAAATAGGGTTTTTAGCTGCCCAACCTAGTTTCCCAGTATTAAGGAGGACTTGCCCTGCGTGCTGAAAAACAACTATTCTCCTCAACACACTGCGATTTCCCCTAAGGAACTGAACCTTTCCTCCCCTCTGCTACAGTCCCCAAGGGAATTTAATTACAAGTAAACTGCCCAACCTGGTTTCCCAGTATTAAGGAGGACTTGCCCTGCGTGCTGAAAACAACTATTCTCCTCAACACACTGCGGTTTCCCCTAACTAAGGAACTGAACCTTTCCTCCCCTCTGCTACAGTCCCCAAGGGAATTTAATTATAAGTAAAGTATGTACTTTAAACCAAAGACTTAAGACAATTAGTGGAGATATCCTAGCTTGTAAGTTTACTTTCACCAGCCAGGACAGCCGGCAGCCTTTACTATCTGCTCCCATACCTGTCACCCCTTCCCCCTTCTTAGACTACAAGTATTTTTACTGTTCTTCCTCTTCAATCCTCTATAGCATACTTACTGCCCTGCACTCTTTTCTCAGTATATATTGCCTCTGCTATACAGCTTTTGTCCACTAGAGGGCAATAGTTTCCTTTAGACCACCATTCTGACTCCAATTTTTAAGTAACTTACAGGGTCTTGGATTCTAATATTCTGGAACAGCTAATACTCCCACTCTATTCTTTCTTTCTTCTAATATTCTTCACTGCCAACCCTCTCTGCATATTCTATTATCAAGGCATTGTGTCACCTTACCCTCTGCTGCTTTACTTACCTTTGTTTACTGCTCCTCTGATTGTTTTCCTAGGGTGAACTCCTCTGTGGCTCTGACCCTGTTAATATAGCTCTCTATCTTCTGTCTTCCCATCTACTCCCTTTAACATCCATCTGGTTAGAATACTTTGCTCCTTCCCCTGTCTGTATTTCCTATATGCTCATATCCTCAGCACATCAGGAATGAACTATTCAGTATGTTAGCATAGGACCCACCCCCTCCATTTCCTGCCTAGGGTTTTGCTCTGGATAAATCTGGTCATTACCTGTAGCTATGCTTACTCTTCTTGCCCTCCCTCCTCTATGACATCACTTACCTTATAAATATACCTTCTCCCTCAGGACGCCATCTTTATTCTCCTAATTAGCCTTAGGGTGCTGTTCGGTCCTGGCGGTGGAGTAAATAGGGTTTTTAGGTAAGCTTTCTTTTTGTCCTGTTCAGAATTGTTAAACTACGCTGATGATATCCTAGTTAAGTACTAATTGCGTGCAGGACAGGTTTGTAAATAACTGTGTTGAGAACCTGCGTAGCGTGTACTATCCCCATCTGTTTTGGCGTGCTTCTGAGCATTTTTACTGCACATGGAGTTCAGGTGTGAACGAAGTCACGGTTAGAATACTCTACAGCTCTGCTTATATGCTAAATGGATTATCTTAACATGCAACCTAAATGATAGCGTGTTTACTGTGTAGCCTTTTATGTAGCCTTTTTAGTTGATCTGGTAGAGTAGTTTTCAGGAACTTTGTAGCACCGGATAGACTGTATGCTTTTGTGGCATGCTAACTACGCCATCAACTGATAGCGTTTAAGTGTTGCTTTGGACCTTTTATGACTACTATAGTCACTACATAGAGCTATAGACTCTGTTTTTGGACAATGTATGATTTATAAGAACTAACCTCTTGTCGGATACTAAAACTATAAACCGCTCTTGTTACATAATATATTTATATATTGGACTGGAATCATGGCGTTCTTTGTACGCTAACAACGCTAATGACTACAAGCATTCTAGCGTTGTTTCAGACCTATAAAGACAGCTAAGGTTGCTGTATAGAGTTTATGATTCTGCTTTTCACCATCGTATGGATTTGAAGAGCTATTGTTTGCCACTGTATAGTTATATAGAGCAGTATTTCCTGTTGCATACTATTACTATACATACGACAGAAATCACAGCGTCCTCTGCTCAAGCACCTTATACTGACTAGCCTAATTAACAATGATGTGTGCAAATAAGGAGGACTAATTAGAAGCCTACCTTTCTAAAACAAAAATATATATCTATCTATACAAATAACAAATGCAAACATGATAGAGAGTTATAAGACAAGTTGAACCTTATTGTTTCAGAGATATGCTGCTTTAACAAGTATCTTGCTAAATGTAATCTTTGACTGAGTCATAGAAGAGTTTAACCTTTATTGTTCCTGAGCTATATTGCTTTTATAAGTGTCTTGCTTGAATGTTATCACTGATAGAGACATTGTAATATGTGCAGTCAAGACTGTTTTGCTATGCAAGTTAATCTCTGTTCTATGCTCAAGTTCCTACTTAATAAGCCTGTGTAACTGTCTATTTTTATCTCTCTGTGTGTCTTACCACTGTCTCTCTTTTCCCTTTATATTCCCAGCTGCCCAACCTGGTTTCCCAGTATTAAGGAGGACTTGCTCTGCGTGCTGAAAAGCAACTATTCTCCTCAACACACTGTGGTTTCCCTTAACTAAGGAACTAAACCTTTCCTCCCCTCTGCTACAGTCCCCATGGGAATTTAATTATAAGTAAATACGTACTTTAAACCAAAGACTTAAGACAATTAGTGTAAGATATCCTAGGTTGTAAGTTTACTTTCACCAGCCAGAACAGCCGGCAGCCTTTACTATCTGCTCCCATACCTGTCACCCCTTCCCCCTTCTTAGACTACAAGTATTTTTACTGTTCTTCCTCTTCAATCCTCTATAGCATACTTACTGCCCTGCACTCTTTTCTCAGTATATATTGCCTCTGCTATACAGCTTTTGTCCACTAGAGGGCAATAGTTTCCTTTAGACCACCATTCTGACTCCAATTTTTAAGTAACTTACAGGGTCTTGGATTCTAATATTCTGGAACAGCTAATACTCCCACTCTATTCTTTCTTTCTTCTAATATTCTTCACTGACAACCCTCTCTGCATATTCTATTATCAAGGCATTGTGTCACCTTACCCTCTGCTGCTTTACTTACCTTTGCTTACTGCTCCTCTGATTGTTTTCCTAGGGTGAACTCCTCTGTGGCTCATCCTGCTCCATTCGCCCTGCGGGCTCACTCCGCTCCCCTACCCTGCCCCCAAATCCTACCCTCCCCCAGTGGTCCTAAACTCATACTCTGACTGCCACACCCCTATGCATTAGGACCAACCTCTAACTCCTCCCCTTAAAGTGCTATTACCTTTATTATATTCTCACTTTACCCCTATCTCCTCCCCCTTAAAGAACCATCACTCATTTACCTTTATCCATTACCCTACCACTCTATCCACAAATATCCCTACATTTAATCACCTTAACCTAAACAAATGGCTCAAGGATCCTGCAAACCCTTACCTTTATTACTACTTCTAATTATACTTATCATTCCCTATCTACTTACTCTCTACGAACACCATAGATTCCTAGGACTGCATACCCACATCACACACACCTCTGTCCTTACCCCCAGCTTCACTCATAGTATTAGCAACCTCCCCAGCTCAGCTAAGTACTCAGCAGCCATATTTCATAGACTCCATCACATCTCTCAATGTAACCCACTAGTTAGAAAAAATAAGAACCTAATTTTTAAACTTCTACAACTCATCCTAAAAGTTCAGGTCCCCTCCCTGTTAGATAGTGATATACACCCTAACCCAGGTCCTACCACTATCACAGCTACACAGCCTGATACACAAACAATTTCAATCACACAGACACTTACCAAGCCCCCCAACTCTCTCCTGATAGCTCATCTTAATATTTGTAGCATCAATAACAAAATAGCTCACCTGCATGCCCTTATTGATGTTTATTCCTTTGACATCCTCTGTCTGTCTGAAACATGGCTTAATCCATCAATACAAGACAGTGCAGTTCTACCCCCTGGCTATAATATCATAAGACGTGACCGTAACACTAAAAAAGGAGGAGGCGTAGCCATACTTTATAAGAATGGATTACAAGTTACCTTGTTAGACTCCAAACCTCCACTTTGCAACAATGCAGAAATTCTTCTAACTAAGATTCAGCTTAACAAAAACAAAGCCATATATCTATCATGTGTCTATCTTCCCCCAGGCAATAACATCAACACATTAGAGGCTATCCTCAGCTGGCTCTCAAGTAACTACCCCCAAGAAACCATTATACTTGGAGATTTTAACATTAACTGGAACTCCTGTATATCTGAGCAGCCTTCTGCTCATATCAACTTATATGGTTTTACCCAAACTATAACATCCCCAACCGCACCAATAAAACTAACAACAAAACTAGTACCCTTGACTGGATACTCACTAATACCCCCCAACTAAACTATAAAACAGGCACCCTCCCTGAGGACATAAGTGATCACTTGCTTACCTATTTAATCAGAACAAAAACTGTCATCCTAAACGCTACCATCTGTGGAACTATTCGCACTACCAAAAATTTTAACCCTGCTCACTTTCAAGCTGAACTAGTCACCTGTGACTGGTCACCCCTGAAATACCTCCCAATAGATAATGCTGTGAAATACTTTAACTCTAAATTTCTAACCATTTTAGACAGCCATGCCCCATTACACAAAGTTAGAATTAGAACCAAACCGGCACCATGGCTCACCAAAACGACCAAACAAAAAATCCTCCAAAGAAATAAACAATGGGCCAAATGGCACTCAACAAAAAGCCCCTCAGACCACCTGCAATTCAAACAGCTAAGAAATGAAACAAAAAAAGCCATATTAGCCGACAAAAGAAACTACTACTACCAACTACAACAAGCCAACCAAAATAATCCCCAAAAATTCTGGCGAGGTATCAATAACCTCCTACACCCTGGATGCTCAAGTACTCCCTCACCCTCTGGCTCTGATCACAACAATCCTATCCAAATAGCTGACTCATTTAATACTTTTTTCACTGAAACCATACAATCCCTAGCCAACCAGCTATCCCCTAGCATCCCAGGCTCTGCCACAACCTTTACCAATAATTCTCATCAATTTCATTTTCAGCCAGTGCCCACTTCACTTATCTGTAACCTCATACAGAAATTTAAACCCGCTACTCTCTCTGCTGATAAATTACCTGCAGAATACCTGCAAAAAGCTGCTAAAGTCATAGCCTACCCCATATCCATCCTCATTAACAGAACTATTTCTGAAGGATCTATTCCCCTAATCTGGAAAGTCTATCACATTATTCCCCTGCATAAGGGCGGTAACTCCAAAGAGTTGTCCAATTATAGGCCCATAGCTATTCTATCTCCTTTGGCAAAAATAATGGAGAAATGTATACACATACAACTGTTAACCTACCTACTCGATCACAATTTATTAGCACCCTGTCAACATGGCTTTAGACCATTTCATAGCACCACCTCTGCTCTCTTATCCTTCACTAACCATATTAACAGTAATCGTAATATTGATGCTCTATCCTCAGCTGTTTTTATTGACCTGTCCAAAGCATTTGACATGGTGAATCACCACCTCCTTATAGACACACTCAAAAACCTGTCATTGGACAACCATACTATACAGTGGTTCCAATCATACCTACATAACAGGCAACAGGCTGTACTTTGGGAAAATACTTTATCTTCCCACATCCCAGTCACTCTAGGGGTCCCGCAAGGATCTATATTAGGCCCATTACTCTTCTCCATCTTTACAAATGACCCTCATTCTGTAATTCCTCAAGCTGACTGTATCCAATACGTTGACGACTCCACACTCATATGTGCTGCTGCTTCTCAATCAGAACTTCAGTCACTAACCCAAATGACCTTTAGTACAGTTGAAATCTGGCTCCTACAAAGACGGCTTATCCTTAACCCCAAAAAAACAAAAATGCTACTATTTACCCCCACCCGCAGAACCTCCCCACTTAACTTTACTATTACTTCAAATGATGGAACTATAATATCTCCTGAACCAACCACCAAACTACTCGGGGTACTAATAGATAACAACTTGTCCTTTGATCCTCACATTAATAACACCATAAAAATAGTAAACAAGAAACTAGGTTCCCTCTATAGAATAAAACCCTTTCTTACACCTCCAGCCAGGGTTACTATTGCTCGTACCCACCTCATCTCTACCTTGCTCTATGCCTCCCCTATCCATACCAAAATATGTAGAAGTAATCTGAGTAAACTTACATCCTCCTACAATAATATTGCCAGATTTGCAGCTGGGTCCTCCTATAGAACTCATCACTGTATCAATCTGAATCAGTTAGGATGGTTAGAGCTGCCAAATTTAATACTTTTCAATCAATTAATAGTAGCCCATAAGATCCTGTATTTACCTCAAAATACACCCATACTTACATCCCTAGTCATCCCCTATAATAACCTCAAGACCTTATGCTCAGCTAATAACCTACTTGTACAAATATCAAAATCCAATAACTTAGCTGGTGACACCTTGTTCTCCAATACAGTAGGTAAAGCCTGGAACATCCTCCCAAGCCAGCTAACCTCAATATCCTCTGTCAGCTTATTTAAAAGAAAGCTTAAACCCTACCTCAAATCACACTGGCTATGCCCCTGTGTTAACCCAGACTAAGTACCTAACTATTAACTAGACTCCCACAATTCCTAGCCTCCCATGATTATGATCTTGTGTTGTCTCACTAATTTTTAGTGAGCTTAACCTTCTTTAGGATTTTTTCTCATGTAAATAAGTATATACCGTGGAATGATCAAACACCTTCATATAGTATCACAACCTATGTGTTAAATATCACTAGAAATCTATCCTTGTTTGTTGATCTTCTATACTCTATCTATTGATCTCTAGTGTTTTTCTTTCTTAGGTTTTTGTGAGACCTTAGTATCTCTTATCATAAATTACTAGGTGTTTCTAATTTTGTAATATGTTATAAAGATTTGTACTACACCATTTCTAATGCAAATGTATTAGTCTTATTCATCTATTCTTAGATAAATTTTCCTTTTTCCTACTGAAATATAAAATATATAATCTTAGGCTTGTACTATAATTGTTAAAACTTCTTATGTACCAAATTATACTGTTATTGTCTTTGTCTTGACCTTTTATGTTGTTGTAATTTGCGGAGCTTTTCTCCCCGGGCCTCCACTGAAAATGGACATATATCCAGCTGGACTAGCCCGGTCAACAAATGTAAAATAAAATAAAAAATAAAATTACCAATAAACTTAGCAAACTGAATGTAAACCCCATCATTGTGAGATGGGTTGCCAACTGGCTAACAAACCAGACACACACTATCAAAGTGGGTGAATCCACATCAACCAGCAGACCTGTTACCAGTGGGGTGCCACAGGGGTCGGTGCTGGGCCCCCCTACTGTGTGGTATATACTTCTCAGTAGTTCAGGTCAAAACTAAGAGGTTGTGGCTGACCAAGTTTGCAGACGACTGCAAACTAGGTGCAATCATTAACTCCCCAAATGATGTCAGAATACTCCAGGATGGTCTCACACAGACCAGTGACTTGTGTATTAGTCACAGTCTCAAACTGAATGCAAAGAAATGCATCATCATTCCCTTTGGCAAAAACAATGTCCCTTCACACTATCAAATCAACAACAATACCATAAGTACTCATGAAGTGGTAATGGACCTTGGATCACAGGTTGACCGTGAACTTAACTTTGACCACCATGTGTCTGCTGTAGTAAGGAAATCTTTCTACATAGCACACTCAATTAGTAAAAGCATCACCTCAAAAACAAAAGAAGTTATAACACCCTATACTCGGCACTTATCCACACAATAATTGAGTAAAATGCCCTACTTGGCATGTACCGTACTAAGCACCTATAGCAATTAGAAAGACCTCAGAGGTTTCTCGAAAGAAGATCAAGGGGCTCCAGCATGTGCTGTACACAGACTGACTAAAGCCACTGTCACTATACTCTGTGTCATATAGACTTCTCAGGGGAGACTTATGTCTGGCCTACAGAGCAATCCAAGACCCAAACCTAATGCACTTGCTGCATATCTGTAACTCAAATGGGACTAGGGCTACCCATTCCATAGACCTAAATATGGCCTGTGACTTAAGTAGGACATGCAGGTGGGACAGATTTATCTCTCAGCGACTGCTGCGTCTTTGGAACAAGCTACCAGTTCATGTGATACAGAGCATCTCTATGACACTTTTCAAGAGGAACCTAGATGAGTGGATGGAGCACTGTAACTTCTTAATGGAGATAGAGCCCACAACCCTCCTGGACATGGGCAGTCATCACTAAATGCAGTCTTGGGTATTGACTAGCATTTCTATGGTATTACATCAGGATGAAATGGCTAGGCTTAAAATGACCTCTGGGTCGATAGCCCAGTAATCTCCTATGATCCTTTGATCCTATTAATTATCCTTTGATTACCAATATCTCCAACTTGTACCAAGTGAAGAACACTTGCCCTCAAAACTGACACAGTCATTAAATATAAAGGCACTTTTGTCAAACATTAGTTAGGCTTCAATGACCAATATAATTTGTGTTAAAAACTGTTCTAATTAGCTTAGTTGATGTCCTAAGACATCACCTCTAATCCTATGAAGTATTAGGTCTTATAGTCCATAAATCCCTCATTAGGCATATTATTTAATACAATACTCTATTTGACCTATACCTCTCCAAAAATTCTGCCCAACTAGAGACCCTTCAGGAATTCCAAGCTAAGAAAAATCATTGGATTAGACTTGCTAGGTTATTCAGCTAGACTACAAATGCTCTTATTATACTCTGTCTCATCCAGGTTCTTGAATGGAGGTCATTGCCTGACCTTTCATGTTGTGAAGGACCCCACACGTTTGGATCTCCTCCATCTCTGCAAAACCAATGGTACGTGAAATATCTACAACAAAAAAATGTAATCTTCGTGGGCACATACACAGGGCTTGATGGCATGATAAATATCTAATCCAACATATCCCCTTTCTTTCAAATGGACTCGCTCTGTCAGTCAAACAAAATAAAATCTCAACTACCTGTAAGTACTGATGTAAACAGTAGATGGGAAATCATAAGTTCACCCCTAGGGTATGTGGTATAGCACTCATTTGTTGCGGTATATAATTCATTACCGTTCTACTGGATTGTCTAACTAGGCTTCTGAATGGTTACCTAGACTGCAAGCTTAGTAATGTCTTATACACCTGTGGGACATACAATGCTATTTAAGGTGCTATTCATAATATTAGAGCTTTACAGACAGTTGTGGATAACCTCATGAGCTACTATGCTTTGTACATGATGTCATTTTATTATGAACTGATCTGGAAAATTCTTTAATTCAAACAGCAAATGTGCTTATTATTTTCGCCACTGTCTTCAGCTTTCCATTAATGGTGTTAAAGCAGTGGTGTAGCATTTGGCATTCAACATGGCTGAAATATAAGATGACAGACATATCCAGCTTCACTGTTTCCTTTGAACAATCTAACAGAAACAGGACACCACACCACCTACTGCAGTCTAATCTCTCATATTGGCTAGAGGTGCCAAGTCTCTTAAAGCTATAGAAATACATTTTGTTCCCAAACTATTTCTTGTATATTTTGTACATGAATGTATAACATTTAACAGTAATACGTTTTTCATTTTCTTGTATTTCTGGGTATTGCTTTAATAAGAAAACATATCTAACTTTCTAGACTTTAAACATAATCATATGTTTTTACATTTGTTTTAAATACAAAACCAAAACAATGTACTATTGTAACAACAGCATGCTCAAAAAATTCAGTTAACACCTTTCAATCATGTATAGTGTCTGAGAATTTAGCTGGCTTTCTAAATAGTATTCCAGACTTAAAGTATCTGAGAAAGTCTGTGGACAGCATGTCTGATGTTGATATTCTAGAAACTACGAAAGTACATCCCCATCAGGGAGGCTATTTGTTCTGAATTCAGATGAATATCTTCTACTGACCCTCTTGTCCTGATGAGAATGCTTTTTAGGCGACTGATGTAGATATCACTCTGGGCAGTCTTATTATTACTTATGTGCTAGTGGCACCCAGTATTCAGCACAATCAATGTCAGACATATTTGTTTTGAAAAAAAAATGTAATTCTTCTCAGCAACATTTCATCCTTACCACAGGCAACAAAAGATTTGGGCTGTTGACAACCACTCTTTCTGGCTGCTTTTGTGTAGAACTTTATTCTATTCTCAATCTAACCCCTCTTATAAAGAGCAAAGATGTATTGCCCTTTGATCGTATTAGTCATTTTGTCTGTATTGGTTTTCATTCTAGCTGTCTTTAACTGAACTTGGGTTTACAGACTAAATTAAGGGAGCAGAGATAGGAATTCTGCTCTTTAATCTACAACCAAGCAACAGCAAAAATGTACAAGTAAATCCACAAACGACTACTAAAAAACTTTTAAATTGACGAACCTGGTCACAATAAGAGCAACGCCTCTTAAAAACAACTTTGCAGTTTATTGTAGCAAAAATAAAAGTGAGCGTTTAAAACACATGTACGCTTTCGGCAAGTAACATAACCTGCCTTCATCAGACAAAAGTTTAAAACCATTAAACATCTATATTTATAAGAACACCACAAATGAAGTATCCAATCAATTTAAAATAATTTACAATGATCTCATTCATTGGTTTCACATTAATAAGGGAACCTTAAAGTGCTACGCTACACATTATTTACTTTAATATTAAACTTAAAACTAAAGTTATTTATATTTATTAAAAATTACATATCATGCCATTAGTTACATAAAAATATCCAACACTCATCCACATTAAGCTAATGCCAATAATAATAATAATGACCATAATAATACAGAATAAGGTTAATTGTAATAGACAGCAAGGGATGTTTAAATGCGGCTTTTGTGCACAGTGTAAATTTATTAAGGAAGGAAATCAATTGATTATTAATAATAGAATATATAGGGTGAATGACCATTATAACTGTGATACTAAAGTAATTATATACGTGGCTTTATGTAACCAATGTAAAGTATTTTATATTGGTAAAACAGAGCGTAAGTTTAAATGTAGAATATACGAACATCAGTACGCTATAAATAAAAAAGATGTAAATAATGCCTTAGCTAGGCACGTCATTGAAAATGATAGCCACACCTTTAGTTATGCAATTTTACAAAAAAGATTGCTTGATAATAGAGGTGGCCCTTGGCAGATACATTTGGAAATCAACGAATTGCTCTGGCAAATACATACCAGAGCTCATATTTATCCTGGCATTAATGAAATGTTATCTATAAAGCCGGTGTTAAAATTACTAACATGTAATAGGTAAATTAAAAAATGGAAAATGTGCATTTTGTAATATAGAGTGTATTTAGATCTCGACAGCAAAGAAGGTAGAAAGCACTATTAATTTTGGTGGATTATATTTCTATTTTTTATTATTATGGTCATTATTATTATTATTGGCATTAGCTTAATGTGGATGAGTGTTGGATATTTTTATGTAACTAATGGCATGATATGTAATTTTTAATAAATATAAATAACTTTAGTTTTAAGTTTAATATTAAAGTAAATAATGTGTAGCGTAGCACTTTAAGGTTCCCTTATTAATGTGAAACCAATGAATGAGATCATTGTAAATTATTTTAAATTGATTGGATACTTCATTTGTGGTGTTCTTATAAATATAGATGTTTAATGGTTTTAAACTTTTGTCTGATGAAGGCAGGTTATGTTACTTGCCGAAAGCGTACATGTGTTTTAAACGCTCACTTTTATTTTTGCTACAATAAACTGCAAAGTTGTTTTTAAGAGGCGTTGCTCTTATTGTGACCAGGTTCGTCAATTTAAAAGTTTTTTAACAGCAAAAATGTACACCTTACAAGGGAGTACATTGTTTAATCCATTTAATGGTATAACTGAACTGGTTATTTTATCAATGGTCCAAGCCAAAAGAGCAAGGATAAATGAACTATACATATATAGCAATTTAGAGTTTTAAATTAACAAATATTTCCTGGCAGGAAACCAGAATAAGCCATACAGATGCAAAGAAAATATACACAGTCCACACAGAGAGTGACAAGAGGTCAATACCTGAACCATGTTCTTAATGCTGAGATCTTAATTATTGAGCCACTGGGTTTGTCCGAAGTGTGGCTCTGTTCCAGAAAACTATACATCTACTTAACAGGAACTATTAGCATTCTGAGCTTTCTTCATGGAGTTTTTTTTTTTTTTTTTTTGCAGTTTGAACTATCACTTATACATTTGCATACTATAAAGCATTATCTGATATTACCACACCATGAATTCCTTTACTTGAAAACACAGGTTAAACTGCATTAACCATGTTATTGCTTGGAGTGCCTGCTATCATCAGGAAACTTCAACTAGTATTGTATAAAGATCAAGTATACATGATATGGCTGGCATGAGAACGAGCTTCTTTCAGCTTTGTGTTCTTCCTGAAATAATCAAGGAATATTTTTTTCTTTTCTTTTCTTTATGATTATTATTATGATATGTATTGCACAATGAGCAGGCTTGAGTTTCTGATTATACTGATGGTCTTAAGCAGTAAAGTTCATCACAGATTTGTACTTACACTTCACAATTCCTAAGTGTAACTTGGGTACTCTTGAAAACATTTTTCCTTGACTGATTCAATATTATTTACCGGTCTTAAAATTTTGTGTGGGGTAAATTTCTTGTTAAGTGAAAAAAGTATGACTGTATTTCTTTCCTCACAGAAGATTTCTGCTCTACCCAACCTTTTATTACCAGATATGGAAGTACTATCACCTCTGAATATTTTTTAATTACATTACTGAAACTTTTTAAGCTTCATCTTAGTCATAGACAACCGTGGAATTATCTAGTTCCTCATCAAACAAATCTTTGTTGCTCTGGCAAATATAAGCAATTCAGCATATCTACTATATACATCTCTTTTCCTTGTTTATACTTCACAATTAAGTCAGTAGCCTTAACAACATTCTCCTTAGACTTGACAGTACCTTGTACAACATCTTAAATGTACACTGTAGCAGCTTATGGCCCATTTCAACTAACACTCTTTCAATAATATATTCATAAAACGTTTTGCAGCTATAGGTTATGATTAACATCTCATTTCTTATATGGTCATACTTCATCTGGCATTCTGTTTGCCCATAAACAACCTATTTACCTTCCTGTAGGATCACTGCAACAATACCAAGCTGACTGGAATGAATTGATAATAAGGATGTATTGCTCAAATCATGTGGTTTAATGCTGGCATTTCCATTGCTAAATGTTTAAGCATCTTAAAAAATCTTTCCTGTTTTGTACTCCATTTATTATTCACATCATGTTTCACTTAAATCTGTAATGACATCTTATAGAAGATATTTTCAGAATGATCTGCCATCTACTTACAATTTGTTCTTCACAAGGCCACAAGGTCTGATTGAGGCTATAGATGATCATTGTACTGAATTATATAGTCAAGCCAAACACTCTGAATTTGGAGATTGGAGACTGGAAAACAAGACATTGTGCTTATGGACAGACTAAGACTTTGCTTGCATCAAGTGAATAATTAGCAGCTACATTTGTACCTTATAGCATATCAGTTAGTTACAAAGTGGTGCTCGACAGTATGTACAGAGCACAAAGAAGTAAGTGCTTCACAGGGGATTTGAACCCAGACTCTACAGAATACGAGACTTTATCATCTGCGCAGGAGGAGGACATATACATCTTTCTGGCTGTTTGGTCCTTTAACTTTCCTTTAGGTACAAGACTATGTAGCTAATTACTCAGTGCAATTCACAGCCAAGAAATAGGTTACTTGTCTTAGCTAGAACTTGAATCCAAGCACCTTTGATATGCAATCAACAATGTCACTAAAACAGCTTGGGATGTGCATAAATTGTACAAGATAAGTCCCAGTAACATACCTATGTCTTCCTTAGTTGTGAATTTGTAAGGGGTTGTATGCAACACTTCATTTTCTGAATAATTATTTGCATAACCACTGGGATGTGAACTGATAAAAGTTAAAGTGCACAAGGGACATGCAGAACTCACACTGGGTCAGAAGTGCAGCTATATTAATTTCTTGTCTATTTACTGATATATTCTCCTGCTAGTGCTATTAAACTTTTGTCTCACACTAGAGCATAAACTGCAGCTAGCACAAATCAGTGTGAAGTACAGATGAGCTTAAAAGCTGTAATAGACTATGGGCTGCTATACTTTTTTTTTTGGCATTTTGCAAAGCAAAGTGGTTTACAGCTTTTAAAGATGTTAAAGAATAAGATATACTAGCTTTTAAAGATGTTAAAGAATAAGATATACTACGCCCCAAGTGGGGATTCTATATGCCTGGGTCCCACAGCCAGTTCAGGGAAAGGTCCCTATGATCCACTTCATAGATTCTCTGGTAAGTACTACACTAACTGCCCTTGCTGGCCATTGTAAGCCTTGCCAGTCCTTTTTGTGCTCAAAGTAACCTATCCTATTTGGTTAGAGATTGGCCTTACCTATCCCATGGTTGATAATTATATATTACCCCTAATGAGAATAACTGGGTTCATAGCATAAAAGATTTGAGGGGACCCATGCTTGGGATAAAGACTTTAGGAGTTGCCTCTGTCTATTAGTAGTACAAGGGGCAGTCCTCAGGTAAATTTTCTGTTTTCCATCCACAGATCCAAGTTGCACTTGAATATTGACAGGAATGAACTTTGTTTTATGTGGATGGGGAGTCTATTTCACAGCAGCAGTATCCTCTTCAAGATATACCTGTCCTCCAAACCATTCTGTTGATGTTGTAGAAGAGATTTAGATCCCCAGATTGAATATTTCTGATACCATTTGATCTGCTGTTGTGCAGTAAATCCATCAGTAATGGGTTGGAGGATGCCTTGTATACCAGACACAGGACATCTCTTAGCAGCCTGTAGGATATAGTGACAGGGTTTTGAGTCAGTCCATGTAGGACATGTAGTTTAGGCCTTGTATCATTTAAGTCAATTACCTCTATAGGCATTCCAGTTGTTGCATGTGTTTGGAGAGATACATGCATGCATGCTAAAGAGACCATTATATTCAATGTTTGGCCTAATGAGGGCTGAGTAAAGGTGGACAATGACATTCCTAGATCTACACAATCTCTTTGTTTATAAGCGGTACAATATGGGAGGACTTTCTTATAAGAATGGACACATGTTCTTCAAATGTTAGGTCACTGTCCCCTTAAGTTCCCAAATCCTGAGCAACTGGGTCAACTCTTCTTAGGGATGTATTTTTAATGTAGTAGTTCCCTGGGACAGATGACTTCCCAAAGGATGCATTATCACATGTTTTGGAATTTACTTTCAGTCCATGTTACTGCAGTTATTTATTTGGAACAAACATTCATGCAGTATGGCTAAGCCATTTGGGGATTCAATGATTGCTCCTAGCTTGCAGTCATCTGCAAGCTTAGCCAGAACCATTTGGTATTAGCATTTACTTCAGAAAAGTATTTGCCAAACAGGAGAGATCCCAGCACAGAACCCTGTGGGACTCCACTGGTGACCGGTGCAGGTAACTTCCCCTTTTCTGATTTCCTGTATCCTATCTGTGAGCCATTTGGCAATCCATAGGGTGACACAGGAGTTTAATCATAGTTTATTTAGTTTTTCTACTATACCTGAGTTGGAAATTGTGCAGAAGTTTTGGCCAGGTCGAGGTATACGGTGTGTACTGTTTTGCCTTCACCCATTGCTTTGAGGCTAGAGTCTTGTTGATGTCTGATGCAGTAGTTTACTTGACACTCTCTATGTAGGTTTGTAAGGCTGTTCTGAATGCTAGGGACAACAGTATTAGAAATCTGAAACTCTTCCCACTTCATTATCATGAGGACTTTATTTTAGCAGTCTATTCCTTAAGGGATGATGCAGTTATACAACTAGTTCAGTCAACCTTCTCTAATTTCACAACAGGAAAAAGCCTTCTCTAAACTAGACCTTTTACACTAGAATAACATGCCACATAACATCAGACACATTGAAAATGCAAAACATTTAAAAAAACACTGACAAAAAAATCATTATACACTGAAAATAACTTGCAGTGTTTTAAAATTATGGCATGATGATTTCAGTTATCTAAAAACAAACAGCTGCCCCCTAAATAACCTTCCTATTGAATTTATTATTTCCAATAACTATGTCATATTGGTTTTGCAATTATTGTTAACAGTGTAGGTATACACAGTTACAACTATCTAAATGATTTCCATTTCTACCTATTAGTGTCATAAATCCTAAATTCTGTAACAACTATGACACATCCACTTTTTTATCTTTTGCAGACAGCTTCCCAAAATCATGGGCTTAATATTATTATGTATTAATTCCATTATTTATGTTTATAAATTATACATTATAAAAATTGCCAATACAATTTGTGCTACTTTTTGCATAACAGCTAGAGTTTCATTATTTATTTATGCCTAACTGATATATTCTGTGTTTTGTTTTACATTTTCTTATTTTTCACATCAATGTATTATCTATCTCTTCTTGACATTCTTGCTTTGCTATCTTTGCCACTGTAGATCAGGTTGTGACCAAAATGAGTCTCATGACAGGTCTACTTCAAATGATTGAAGTACCAGAATATCGAAGACAGATTAGTCGAGACAACATTGCTGAATCTTCACAACATTGAACTCCTGGAACAGCGAAAACTAGCCCCAGGAAAAATACCACTTGGCCACCATGGTGAACTTTGCCCTTTCCCTACTGTAGTGCGATCTCGGAGTTGGTATATTTAGTTGGGGGTGTGGTGTGGTGGGCGAAGCCCCCCACTTTGGAGGGTTTTCTTGCTTCATTGTTTGTTGTGTTGCCCTGTGTTGGTCAAGTGGTTGTTTTCTCAGGGTTAATTTTTGCTGTTCTGGGAGTTCGATGTGAAGATTTGGCAACGTTGTCTCAATTAATTCGTATTTGATATTCTGGTACTTTGATTTTTTGAAGTATACACCTCAGGACAGTTAATTTACCCACTTGAAAAACACACAAAATAAATAAACCGACAAACTAATAAACAAATGAATGACAAATGAATCAAGCTAGCAAGCACGCAATAGCTCTGACCCACTAGATAGATTTGAGGGAGAATGCAATGAAAGGTCCAGAGAAGCAGAGATGGAGATTCAAAAGGTGAGAATGCATGCTGTCAGGAATCCTATTCTTATCAGAGCATGTCTTTGCAAATGGAGGGAGGCAGACTTGTAAGTTGGATTACTTTTGTTTGGAAACAGAATTAAGAATGGATAAGGAATTATATTGATTAAATGAGTGATTTATGTATTCATTTTTAAAAAATATTTAAGAATTTAATGCTTACAAATGTGGACATAAATAACAGAGCTGCCTCAGCTATATTAATAGGAAACTTTATAATTAAAACACTAACAGCAAAAAGAGTGCATTAATAACTCAAAACAATATCTAAAAATGAGGAAGTGCTAAAAGGTTAATAAATGGGAATCAGATTAATTAATTTATTTGTTTACATTTGTTTACCGGGAAAGTCTGACTGGGCTAGAAGCCTGTTTTCAGTGGAGGCCTGGGGAGAAAAGCTCCACAGAAATATAAGCAAACTACAATAATTAGTACAATAGTATAGATACAGTAAAGTGCAGAATACACATCATCCAGTTAGTCTATATAAGTGAGGCAGACCCCTATTCTCTAGGAAATGAAAACAAAGAATACCTTTGGATGATGGCCTAGAAGTTGAAACTCAGTCTGTGTTTATAATATCAGATCAAAATTTATTGCAGATGCTATATAACTCCCGTGCATCTTCAAAAGATAAAAATATCTAAATGAGCACATGGCTGTAGATGCAAAGGAGAGAAGGGGTGCATGTTTCCTCATTTATGAGGCTGTCAGAAGGTGAGGGATATATGACAGAGAATAAAATTAAAAAAACACTGGAAAAGACTGGACCACTGGAGAGAGACAATTTAAGAGTGCACAAACTTTAATTTCTGCACATTTTGTTAGTGCAGACTTCTTCAGAAATAAAACTGTCAAAAAGTATAGGAAATGTAAATGTAAACCAGCGAATCAAAAAACTTCATTAATTAATCAATTAAGTGAACCAATTCCACTACAAAAATACATATACACATAGATACACTTATAAATATATAAAAAATAAAAACCACAATAAATATTAGTTTATAACTTTCAACCTTCTGTATTTTAAAAAACATTTAATATTAATAGTTTCATTTAATCCGGGGTATTCTTCAGCCCTTAGAGTAATTTGCCATTCAGTTTCCTTTTTGCCTATCTTTTCTTAAAGTCCTCACCCTTTAGGCCTTCCTGAACTTGCTTCAACACAAAAAACAAAAACGCTTTGTATTTTTCACATAAATATGAATGTCTATATAAGGCATTATCAGTGTCTTTACTTTTAATGGAATAAAGGTGTTCTTTAATCCTTTATTTAAGGTTCTAGACATCATTCCAACATAGGAAGTGTCACAGTCGGAGAAAATACTAATATATACTATCCCCTTAGAGTTACATGTGAATCTAGCAGTTACAGATATACCCCGGGATTCAGCAAGCTCTGCACGGCGTGCAGGAATAGTGCAAGAGCTGCTGGAGGCAATATGGCTGCCGAGAGATTCAGGAACAAGGTCACGAGATGTGCACGAGTGCTTCTGCACTATTCCTACACGGACACAGCTCCTGTATGCTAATTACCCCATTTGCAGGTGAAAACCATGCAAATGAGATGAATTAGTGATCCAGGAAGCTGGCAGCCATCCGTGCAGGATTAGTGTAACCTGCAGAAATGTAGTCGGTTAGTAACCGAGTACATTTCTGCAAACTACAAAATGGAGCCATGACAGCTCCAAATAAAGGGTGTATATAATGTGGAAGGCATGCCAATGGCCAAATATATGGCCATTGGCATGGAAAACAGTTTAAAAATAACAAGAAATAACTTTTATTTTTTTTGGGGCAAATTTGGGCCATTTAAGCATAGAGCAGCGGTGCGCAAACGAGATCGGCCTGAAAATAAAACTAAAACCTTGAAAAAGCTTTTTATGCAAAATCACAATATTGCCATTATAGTCAATGGCAGGCAGAAGACAACAAGGTCAGTGAATAGTGGTTGTTAAAGGGGAAGGCTCAGTGTCAGACTTGTAAGTAGGCATTAGCAGACAATTCTATGCAAATGAGGGGAATGATACTGAATCACAGATTTCCTCTCATGGCTAGCATGCACCCAACCGTGTAGGTGCAGGAAAACCATGGGGCAAGCATAAGAGTTAGCTGACATCATAGAGGGGTGTGTGAGGCATACTGTAAGCTTATTGGAGTTCTGTGACTTGGGTTTGCCCTTAGCTTAGCAGAGCTAAGGAAGGGGGTGTGTCTGAAGCTGTCTAGGAGTCTTTACATTGCCTAAATGGGTGTGTACACAAAAGAAAAAAAAATGAAACCAGGAAATAGCATCTCTGTTCACATCTGATCACTGGGTTTGTCCGGTGCACCTCTGGGCTTAAACAGGAAGACAATGGGAAGGGAAAACAGCAGTAGGAAGGTAATCAAGGAGAACTAGCATAGCTGGCAGGTGAAATGTATTAGAATCAGCCAATTACACAGGCAGCAGCCCAGGCCAGCCTAGCACACTACTATAAATTATGCAAACACCTTTCAATCTGTTTTTTCCCACAAACTCTACACCACCGCTGTTCACAAATGGGGAAATTTTACCTAACAAAAGCAACAAAATGATAGGGGCTACATTCACTCTCATAAATCAACATGTGGAAGAGGGTGAGGTTGGTGAGGATATAAATGCTGATGACCAACCCACAGTGAAGAGAAGGAGAAGAGTGTACAGACCCAGGGTAACCTACCAGGGGCTACATGAGCTGGAGATACTGGAGCGCTATAGGATGGACAGGGACCTCCTACAGCAAATTGTTGAGCTGTGCCGGCCACACCTCACACACAGCACTAATAGAGGAGAACCCATCCCAGTGGATACCAAGGTATGTGTAGGCTTAAGAATACTAGCCACAGGTATCTTCCAAAGGCCAACTGGGGATATCATGGGGATCTCACAGGCATCAGCATCCAGGGTACTCCACCAGTTCCTGGATGCCATGTCAGCACATGCCGGTGAGCACATATATTTCCTCAACACCCGTGAGGTGTTGACCAGCAATATGCATCTCTTCCACCAAATAGCAGAATGCCCTGAGGTAGTGGGTGCTATAGATTGCATGCACATACACATCAAAGCACCACCCCATGAGCGGGGTAGAGTCTACATAAACCACAAGAGCTTCCCCTCCATCAACTGCCAGGTTGTGTGCGATATCCAGGGCATTATAATGAATGTGTGTGCTGGCAGCCCTGGAAGCTATCACAACTCCCACATCTGGCATATGATGCAGCTGTACCAGAGATTTGCCACTGGGGACATCCCATATGGCCACCTAGTGGGGGATGCTGGTTACACACTGGAGCCATGGCTGTTGACACCCATCAGAAATGCACACGCACCTGAACCAGAACTCCATAATGAGGCACATGCAAGACCAGAATCATACTAGAGCATGTGTTTGGGATGCTCAAGTCACAGTTCCGGTGCCTGGACATATCCAGTGAAGCCTTGCAGTACTCACCAGCTACATGTACCCAAATTGTATATGCCATGCTGCACAATATGATCCTGTGGCAACAGCTGCAGCAGGAACAGCAGGGGGCAGGGCCACACAGCCCCCCCCCCCACCATTGCCAAGGCCTGCACAGGCACAGAGTGACTGGGAGGAGGAACAACCTGAACCTGCCTCTGTTGGCAGAAGGAGGCATGCCCAGTATGCCCAGGCCTTGGCAAAGAGGCAACGCATAGCACATAAACTGACATGGTAGGAACCCAGGGAATGACACCTCACTCCAACTCACACATACAGTAAAAGGGATACCAAACATGACACTACCTGTGCTTAACCATGTATAGGGAGTGCACTATCTGCATCCAGCATAGTCAGCCCTACAGCACCATCCTCAATACTGGCACAGCCACAAGGTAAATCATGCTCACTATCAATTGCAGAATGTAGTAGTATGTTCTGCTACCAGTATCTATGGTATGGATGTGATCATGTTAGGGAATCGGGTGGCTGAATGGGATGACAGCAGATAGTAGACACCTATATCGGCAGCATGAAATCCTTAACAAATACTGGTGTCAACAAAGTAGGCAGTACTAGACAAGGTGACAAAACCCACTGCAGAACATGTGGTGGGCCAAATGTGTGTCCATAGGACACACACATGCATGTCAGTGAGGCTCACATACCCAACAACAGTCACAGCCAGCAGGACAGGTGTAGACAAACCCAAAGAAAGGCTATGCTAAGGCCTCTGATTGATGGCTATGGAAAACAGCCCCCCTCCAGACCTACACAGACAGACTACAACAGGTCAGGCAGTGGGATGTTAGTTCTGAAGGGTAAGAAGTCTGAAACTGAAATGTAGGTCAATAAAACCTAAGAACTATAATAAAAAAACGTACACAGCTTGGTAGAGAACCTGAATTTAGTCCACAGTAACTTAAAGCGCTTTTCGTTTGTCCTCACGACAAACTTCTTCAGAAGTACATACAAAAACAGAAGTGCCAACTTTGTTTAAATGCTCACACGTAGTTGCATAACTAATTGTCATGCATTGACATGCCCCACAACGTACAAATAAAATTAGCATTCAGGTTAAAAATATATGTATGTTAAAGTATCATCTTTAACCAAATGTATTATACATTACTGATATTATGTATAAACACATATAAAAATGATTATAAAAACTTTCACTCCCATGTCAAAATAGTAACTACAAATGTATATACATTCAAAACTTTTCAGTTACTGTATAATCCTAAAAGGTTACATTATTTAAACAAAATGTTGTTTTAAACAACATATAATAAACTGTAAGCCAGTTATACTTAAAGGTTAACACCAAAAACTGTACCAAGATCTAATTTTTGGTACTAGGTATATAAAGACTCACAAGAACCTATTATTTCATTAAATAGCTACACTTTAAATATGCTCCTCCTTAAATTTAATCATCTCTCCAAACTTTTTAATTTTAAAATGCTTCTTATTGAACACGAATCATTTATCCCAGGGAACCTATAAGCATCAAGCCTTATTTGCCAAGCAAATTCTACTTCCTCTAGTTTCAATGATACTGGACCTCCACTCAAAGGTCAAGTCACTTGATGAATGGCCATATACTTAAATTCATGGTCATTGAATAACTGTGTGTGTTTTGCCAGTGTATTTTCAATTTTCCCTTTTGATATCGCATACTGGTGTTCATATACCCTCTCACGGTGCCTACGCTCAGTTTTACCAGTGTAGTACGCTGTACAGGATTGACACCTGGCCAAATACACTACGTTTTTAGACTGGCAATTGAATTTTGATCTCAGTTTATACTCATACTGGTTAATGGAAAACATATTAGTAAAGGCCATATGCCTACAAAAGTTGCAGGACTCGCATTTAAACATCCCTGCAATCTTTATGACTCTGGCACGCTGTTGTTCCAGCAGGTTTTTAAGGTTTCTACCTCTCTTGTAAATCACCCTTGGGTATTCACCTACCTTGTCAAGGAGTTTTGGGTAAGCCTTAAATAGCTCCCAGTTCTTCTCTAATATTCCTTTAATAAATTTACTTCCTGTACTGTATGTTGTAATAAAGCTCAACTGGAACACTTTGGTGCTAGGGTGCGACTTGTTAAAACCCATCGTGCTATTAACATTAACAAATTCTGGTGTACTACTATCAATCACTTGGGCTACCCTATGCCTTTTACCACTTAAATTGGGGTTATACAACTTATTAGATCTCTTAAAATCAACTTCTACCATTAAGCGATCTATTAAATCCTCAGAGTACCCTCTATTCAAGAACATTGTTTTCAGAAAACAAAATTCCTCTAAGAAATCTTCCTGATAAGTAACAATGCACGCAGCCCTTACTAGTTGACCCTTAACAACAGAACGCTTCTGTTGTTATGGGTGACAACTTGAAAAATGTAGAAATGCATTGGAGTATGTGTTTTTCCTATCATAATTATCATAATTTATAATACATTTGGTTAAAGATGATACTTTAACATACATATATTTTTAACCTGAATGTTACTTTTATTTGTACGTTGTAGGGCATGTCGATGCGTGACAATTAGTTACGCAACTACGTGTGAGCATTTAAACAAAGTTGGCACTTCTGTTTTTGTATGTACTTATGAAGAAGTTTGTCGTGAGGACAAATGAAAATCACTTTAAGTTATTGTGGATTAAATTCAGGTTCTCTATCGAGCTGTGTGCGGTTTTTTACTTAAGTTTGTTTTGTGTCAGAGTTTTTTAAGAGCTATAGTACACTGATATGCCTGTAGTCTGCATGATAGGTCAGAATACAGAATGAAATGGAGTACCCGAAATACCAGTACAGTCATAGCAAATGTTTACAGTTGTCAGGTGTGCCCCCCCCACAATCCTATGTAGAAATGTAGTAACATGTATGTGTAGGTATAATAACAGTGGAGCACAGATTACCTGAGCTGGCCAAATTAGCAGGGTAGATTGTAGCATGTGTACAATATGCAGGGCTTTGTGTGTTATGCTGGTGTGTGTTGTATATTGTGTGAAAGTGGTCAGCATGTAGGCATGGAGGGTTGTGTCCTGGTGGCTAATGGCCAGTACTGTTGATAACAGGGCCAAGTCCTCACAACTGCAGTGCCAAACACATTGCATCCCAGCAAGACACAATCCAGCAGTAATCCATACTAATTGTTCAGATGTAATATCTGTCACCATCTGAAAGATGGACATGGCATGAATGTGAGCCCAGACATACAAACAGTACACAGGTGGAAGTACCCTAGACTGAGAGTGTATAAAATGTTACTGTCAAATGGACACACCGTTGGAATTGTACATACAGGTTAGCAGCACATTAGTTGGCTGTGTAGTATGGAATACTGATGTCATCTGGCCAAACACTGGCAGACCACAAAAGGTACAGGTATGAAGTACTGAGAAACTGATGTCCCTGCACAAGCCAGCATAAGTGGAATGGCCCATGTATATCTGTGAGTCAGATGCAAGTAGCTTTCATAGCACACATGCACCCAGCTGACCCTACTATCAGCCATAGCTACCTCACAGGTCTTATCCATGCTGTTGGGAATGAGTACAATATGACCCCCACCTCTGTATGGGAATAGCCACAGAATGCAGCATGCTGAAGAGGTGTCCCATGCAGGTGTGTCCCTAGCTGTAAGCAGCACCCTGCCAGCATCCACATCAATGGACCAATAAGGACAGAAACTATTGACATTAACACTTTGCACACCTACCCTGTCACTCCAGGGGAATATAGTGGCTTGCAGCCTGGGACTGTAGGAGTGACACAATGCACCGGCCTACTACAGATGGCCTGCATCACTACCAAATGCCCTACAGTCCTCTGTCAAAGGCCTGTGTCTCACCCATACTGCCTTTTTAATTTCTCCAAGTTTTTTTGGTTTTTAATACCATGACGGGAATGGATCTCATTCCTAAGTCAAAGTACGATTAAAGTTCAGGAAATTAGTATTGTTTCACTCTTTGATGTTAGCCAAAAGTGCTCTTCGCAGCACCCGCAGTGTGCCCAGTAATGACTCCTTCTGCAATTTGTACGGTGTTACATGAATTGGTAACATATCTAAATACGATTGTAAATTATTTTTTATAAGACCAGTTGCTCCTACTACTATTGGAACTGTCTGGGTATCTTTCTTCCACATGGCTCTCATTTCTGCCTGCAGATCGAGGTATTTTATGACTTTGTGTCTCTCAGTATGCAAGACACTGTAGTCACTAAATGTGGCGATTTCAATGATCAATGCTACTTTTGTCTTCTTTTCTTGGACCACTATATCTGGTTTGCTAGCATCTATCTTTTGGACTGTTGGTATTGGGTGATCCCATGTGATGTAAACTTCATCATTTTCTATGATTCTCTGTGGCTCAGCTTTCCAGTGTTTTTCAGCCACTTCAATACCATAATGTTTGCACAATCTCCAGTGTAACTATCTTGCCACATTATTATGCCTTTCAATATACAGTCCCTATGCCATTAGAGAGTCGCAACCAGCAATAAGGTGTGTGACTGTTTCCAATTCGGTTCCACCAAACCTACATATGTCTGTTTCTCCCACATGTTCAATGGACTTAGTAAACCAGCGTGTATGTAGCCCACTATCTTGGGCTGCCAATATTAACCTTTCATTTCTTGATGTAAATTCACCTCTCCTTAACTATTCCTGCATTTGTTCTTGATCAACATGAGGCTCTTCCAGAAATTTTCTATACTTGCAACTATATTTATGTTTTTTCCACATTTCTTGCCTTCTCATCTGGTCCTTCACCTTATATTCTTTCTTTTGTTTTTTAGCACATTCAGTTGCTGTCTGGTTTTTATCCACTTCTGGTTTGATTTCCATTCCTGCTTGACGTCGATATGCTTCTGCTAAATTAAGCAGAGATGTCATCTTAGATTTATTCTCCTCATGTTTCAAAACTTTCACCACATTTGGATCTTGTGAGGTCAGTAGATATGTGTGGAGTCTCACGATTACAGATCTATACATGTAATAAATTTCAAGGAGGCCCATCCCTCCTTCAGAATGGGGAATATATAATCTTGGTAAACAATGATTTTTATAAATCATTTCGTGAGCATGAAGTATCCTTCTTGTTTTAATATCCAATCTATCCAACACTTTTTGGGGCCAGTCAATCATTCCAAAACTATATGTTAGGATAGGAAGAGCAAATTGTCAGTGTTGTTTTTAGGATTAATTTAAGTCTTCCAAGTACTCCTTACTAAGCTTTATTCACATTTGTTCATGTTTTATTGCTGATCCTTCATCAATTCCCAAGTATTTATGCACCCCCTCTTGCTCAAGTTCTTTTATTTCACATTCTTGTCGCAAACTGATGTGTTCCTGGTGCTGCAATTTTCTTTTTCTAACGATTGCTTTTGCACATTTATCAAGACCAAATGACATTCCAATATCATCTGAGAACGTTTTGACAACCTGCAGCTGTGCTTTCAGTTCCTCATCTGATGAGCTATACAATTTTAAATTATCGACAAAGAGAAGATGAGAAGTCATTAGACTTTGTTGTTTACTAGAAGCCAAATTATAGCCATGACCTAAGCTGTTAAGTAAACAGCTTAATGGATTAATGGCAAGGCAAAATAGCAACGGTGACAGGGAGTCACCCTGGAATATCTCCCTTTGGATTTTTATCCCTGGAATAATAATCTGTCCTTTATCATGGCTTAATTGCAAAGTGGTCTGCCACTGTTTCATGGTTACTCAAATGTAATCAATCAGTGTAGGATGTACCGGGTCTACTACAGTAAACCGACAGCTCACAAGACCGACAATGAGATCACCGACACCACAAAACTGAAAGTTCAAAAACACGAAAGTTCACATGCCCGACAAACCACAATCCCGACAGTCAATAAAACAAAACAAATTCCATTTCAGAAAAACACACACACAACACAAGCACACCAAAAACCTTACAAACCTACACTAAACCTTACATACACAACTATCTATGCACTAACCTTAACCCAAACCCTAATCCTAAGGTCCATCACTATCGCACACTTACCTTACCCGTACCATAACCCTAAAGTCCGTCACTATCGCACACTTACCTTACCCGCACCATAACCCTAAAGTCCGTCACTATCGCACACTTACCTTACCTGCACCCTAACCTTAAAAATCCGTCACTGTTGCACAATTACCTTACCTGCACCCTAACCCTAAAGTCTGTCACTAACGTACACTTACCTTACCCGCACCCTAACCCTAAAGTCCGTCACTATCGCATACTTTCACAGTCACGCTCGTTTCGCATGTCGGTGTTTTCAGAGTTGGGATTTTGAACTGTCGATTATTTCCGTTGTCGGTCTTCCGGTGTTGCTGTTATCATTGTCTGTGTTTAGAGCTTTCGGTATTCTCAGGTAGATCCGATGTACCTTATACATTTTTAAGCACTATTTTTTCTATGAATGTGGGATACTGTAAAATGCTTTTTTATAGTCAATTCATGCCATACTTAGATTCTTCCCTTTCTTACAGTTCTCCACTATAACTTTATTTAACAACAAATGATCCTTTGTTCCATATGACTTTCTTTTATTACCCTTTTGTTCTACTGCCATAATTGAGCTTTCTTCTAAATGACTATAAACTCTGTCGGCGCCAATCCCTGTGTATAGTTTATATGTTGTCGGAAGAGAAGTTATTGGTCTATAATTTTTAGGGTAGCTTGCAGGTTCCCTCTTAAGTAAGAACATTGTTTTTCCTGTTGTTAACCAGTGCAGTGTCTGTTTGGGGTGTGCATATAAATAGTTCTTACTCATGGCTAGAGCCTCGTGTAAAGAAGTTAATACTTTAAGCCAAAAGTTAGGTACTGCATCTGGGCCTGGGGTTTTCCAGTTAGAGGCTTTTCTTAACTTTGTTTCAATCTCTCTGGCTGTTACTTCATCCCATTTGATATCCTGTACCTTTAAACTTCTTATTCTTTCTTTTACTTCTTCTATCCATTTAGTATATTTGTTATATTCCACGGGATCTTCATAGATACTTATCCAAAATGTATCTACTTCCTCTTTTTTCGGCGGTTTATCAATTCCTTTTACCTTATTTCCCAATGCTCTATAAAACTTTTTTGGGTCATCAATAAATTGCTTATTTTGTGCTTTCCCCTTATATTTATCTTTGTATCTTCTGAGTCTTTCTGCCTGTTTTGAAGTTTTTAGTTTGTTATCTCCAATAGTGCATAATAGATCCTGGTCTGTTCTAATACTGTACATTGCTTTTATCACATCTATCTTTCTTAATATTTTTGTTGATCTGTTCCCTCTTCTATAATCTTCTAACAATGACACTTCTTGTCTTAGCTGCTTTATAGTTTTCTCTATTTGATATTTCCATGATGGTATTCACTTTTGCCCCACCTTTTCCCTCACTACCCTATGCTCCTGTGGTAGAACTTTATCAGTTATTAATTTAGTAGCACAGTAATATATTCTGTTTACTTCTGTTATATCGCATGGATCTCTATGGACAGTCCTAATTACTGTGTTCATTTGTTTTATCAAGCTTCTGACTTTTGGGGTTTTATTAACCTTCTGCTGTCTATTTCTCTCATTGATCTTGATATATATGTCTTTGTCTATTAAATCAAGCAACACTTCTCTTAACTACTTTTTTTCCATACTGAGGGCACATCCCTTGTTTTCCATTTCCTGCGGGCATTCTATAGAAAGTTCTATAACATCTTCTTGTGGCACATTCTCTTCAATTTCATCCTGTGTCATCTGTTGTTTTGTCATATGTTAACTCACTGGCCTATCACTCCTCAACATTGACTGCATCAGAGTTTCCACACTTTCCTGTTCCTTTCCTTCCTGTCTAGCTTCAAGTGAACGTTTATACTGGTTTCCTGTGGAAGGCTCCAAAATATCTTGATATGGCACCTGACCTGTTGCTTCCTGTTCCATTGGTTTCCCCTTTATTTGTATACCCATTGCTCTATCCTGTTGTGGTGCTTTCTGCATTTGATTTTCTACACTGAATCCTTCTCTTTGCAGCTGTTCCATTACCTCAATTTCTATTTCTTTGACTTCTCCATTACTAATCTCTTTTTCTACTTTTCCTCTTAGTCTTCTTATTTTTTGTATTGTAAAGTTTTCCATATCCAGATTCCTTTGTCTATATTTTCTTCGGATATCTTTGGTGCTGCTCTTTTTGTATTAGTTTTGCTTTCTCCTTTGCATAAATATCACACCATATTAAATCTCTTTTCCTTTCCCCTGTCCATATTTCTTCGTCACATGTCTCATGATCTTCTTGCTTTTCCTTATTCTGGGGACTCACTCCATCATGCTGTGATGTAGTCTGTGTTAGACTTTCTACATTAAATCCTTCACTTAGCAGGCACTCCATAACTTTAACTTCTATTTCTTTAACTTCTATTTTATTAATCGTCTTTTCTACATTAAATATTTGTGCTTTTAGTCTTTTTATTGCGAAATTGTTCATATCTGGATGCCTTTGCCTGTATTTTTCTTCGAATATCTTTGAAACTGCTTTCTGTATATTAGTTAACTTGGCTTCCTCCTTTGCATAAATATTGCACTATATCAAATCTCTTTCTTTCCCATGTCCATATTTCTTTTTTATATTTTTCAAATATCTCTGGGTTTTGTTGTTTATATTTTCTCACTTCCTCAGAGGCTTCTTTTTACAAAGAGATCAAAGTTTCTTGTTCTATATACTATTTTTCAAAAATCTGTTATATTAATGAAAGCAAATTTTTATTTGAAGCTTGTGACACTTTTTCCTGCGGAACTCTAATTTCTCTCTTAATCGTTTTGTATATCTTCTGTCTGGAAATTCTGGGCTTTTTACATAATAGTAACAATACATCATTTCTTTATTATACTCAATAGTCCACTCTGTCGTCTTTATGGCTCTTCTTTGGCCAATCAAGTTTTGTCATTTTGTTGGGCTACTACTCCTTCTACAACAGGGGGGGGCATCCTTCTACAACAGGGGGATTCTACAACAGTACTGCCAATGTATGTTATCTTATGGACTCCCAAATAGCAACATAACACAGTTCACAGAACACAAATGCAAGGCCATGTTAACAAATCCCAGTAGCATGTCCACCATGTCCTACTGCGTGAACTGTGGACCAAACCCTAAATACTGCTGGGATGAAGTGATAAGTATAGGGATACATATCAGATAATGTTTGTACATATCAGATAACATTTGCATAATGTTTGGAAGAGGATATAATAATAGGGGGGGTAGAAGCATGGACACCATGGAGTGTGTGAAGTCTGAAACTCAGATGTGTGCACATACTATCCCTGCCTGCAAACACAGGAATGGGTGGCTACAAACCTGCTCTTAAACTACAGTGTTAAGGGGTAATGACTAGAAATATCAGCCCTGCCTCCGGGTAACCTGTATGAATCTGTACAGCTGTGAGGTATGGGCACAGCAGGATACAGCCATACTGTCACGTCGATGGATGTACAAGCATGGTATCCTCAGCCACCACAATACTAAGGTGCTGAACCATTTACACAGACCCATTAGCAAGTTTCTGCAGCTCCCCGTCCAGAATGGCATGATTGTGCAAGAATATGTAGGCTGCAGACCACAATACTGGACACAGCTTCATTCATCTTGTGTACCCCAGGAAATTACTGCAAGCAAATATGTATATCTGTCACAGTGTAAAACAGTGCATATGTCTGAATATCTCTGCTAACACCAAAACCATGTAGCAGAAGCAGCACAGACACAATTAGTTACAGAATCCCACTATCCTTTGCCCATTGTGACCCCATATCGTCAACCAATCTATAGATATCCTGCAGAAACAGGTTGCTAGCTGTAGGTGTAGAAAACAAAAATCTGCACTGGAGTATAACCTACCTGGAATGGATTCACACATTCAATACAGAAGGTCATACTGGGCATGCTCCCACACTTATAGAAACAAAGCCCATGCCTGACAACAAAATACTGAAAGGTCATACTGGGCATGCTCCCACACTTACAAAAATGAAGCCCATGTCTGGCAACAACAGTGGACTATACATATCTGTCAGTCGCAGATGTTTGTGCACACACTCCACATTGCACATCAGTCATGCTTTACACACACATCAGATAGGAATACACACATATATCCAAGGACAACACACTATAATAGGCCAAACTTACACATACATAGGTGTGGACGAGACTGACAGACAGTGACAAAGAGCTTCCCATCATGAGTCCTGTCCCACCCAGCACACATCCAATTGGGTAATATAACATGATGTGCAAATGTCAATCACTGTAGGCATTTGCGTCTGGTATCCCTCAGCAGTATAGTATCTGTGGTGCTTGTGATAACTGTGTAACATGACTGTACAAGTCATTATTCATCTAGCAGTTGTATACACGCCCTTGTTAAATGTAAACCTGCATGTGACTGAATGTTGTGTGTGTGCTTCCAGATGAATGGCTTATGGCCCATTCACACACACTGCACTCCCCACTGCCCTACTTTGGCAAGTCTGCTGATGTAATTCACCTTGAAATACACCTTTGGGGAAGGAGTAGCCCTATAAGCTCAGTGGCACGTGCTATAACTGTGTAATGTTATAGTATGATGTACTAGTTGGGTAAGAGTTCTAATCCCAGATGTGGAAATTGTGAGACTGTGTGTGTGTGTGTGTGTGTGTATGTGTGTGTGTGTGTGTGTGTGTGTGTGTGTGTGTGTGTGTGTGTGTGTGTGTGTGTGTGTGTGTGTGTGTGTGTGTGTAAGATCAATGTGTTTGAGGCCATTTACAGTCACTACACTTTCCATTACCCTACTTTGGCAAGCTTGCTGATGTCATTCACCTTGAAATACACCTTGAAGAAAGGGATAGCCCTGTAATCTCTGTGGTGCATGCTATAACTGCATAATGATATAGTGTGATGTACTAGTTAGGTAGGAGTTCCAATCCCTGACATGGCAACTGTGTGTGTGTGTTCATAGGTTCATAGGGTCATACTAGGCTATCTGCCCTAGGGCATTTATAAGCTTAGCCAGAATGTGTTTGGCTTTCGCCACCCATTTTAAATTTATTTTGCTATGCCCTTTTTCGAGGTTAGTATACTGTGCCTCTGTCTAACAGTGACACAGAAGTGATACCCGGGGTAAACCTACAATCTCCCATCCACTCATCAAGATTCCTGTGTGTGTGTGTGTGTGTGTGTGTATGTGTGTGTGTGGGTGTGTGGGTGTGTGGGTGTGTGTGTGTGTGTGTGTGTGTGTGTGTGTGTGTGTGTGTGTGTGTGTGTGTGTGTGTGTATTGGATCATTGCTTTTGAGGTCATTTACAGTCACTACACTTTCCATTTTCCTTACTTTGGCAAGCCTGCTGATGCCATTCACCTTGAAATACACCTTTGGAGAAAGACTAGCCCTATAAGCTCTGTGGTGTGTGCTATAACTGTGTAATATTGTAGTGTGATGTACTAATTAGGTAGGTTACTAATTAGGTGTTACTAATCACAAATATGGCAACTGTGAAACTCTGTGTTTGTTTGTCTGTGTAAGGATAAATGCTTTTGAAGCCATTTACAGTCACTACACCTTCCATTGCCCTGCTTTGGCAAGCCTGCTGATGTCATTCAGCTTGAAATACACCTTTGGGGAAAGACTAGCTCTATAGGTTCAGTGGCAAGTGTGATAAATGCAGC
>NC_056725.1:754369018-754441518 GCF_019279795.1 Protopterus annectens | reverse complement strand
TCAATGTGTGATGGTGGGTATGTCAGAGTGTTATCATGGGTTTCAGTGCATACAATATCCACTGTGGGGTGTGGGTGCTGGGTATACTGTCTTTACACCATGGTACCCCCAGTACATGTCCCATGTTCCACTGTATGGGGTCCACTGTCACCATGAACCATACAGGTAACCAATAACACTATCCAGCCCAGTTATGCATGTGCTATGTGCAATGTATCTGTAACAGAATGGACACACTGACAAGATAGTTATCACTGATAAGCCCAGGTCTCTCAGATGTGTGTATGACTGTTATGTGTTTGTCAATTTGTATATGACAGTATATCACACTATGTATTGTTCATAAACAACCAGTACATCCCCTATTACCATACTGTACAGGCCTGGGGATGTTCTTCATAGAACATGTAACCTGGAACACACCTCATCCTAAAAGCTGTGTGGTGTGTGCAATTAAGGCCACATACATCAGCAGCACTACATACCTAGGTAGGGGTTCTAGTGGTGCCAAGCAAGAGTGTGTGTGTGTGTGTGTGTGTGTATGTGAAGGAATCTACTTCCATTTACAGAATATACATGTCCCAGGAGGTCATCTATCTGAGAACTGCCTGGCATATGCTAACATTTCACAGGAATCATCCTGTGGAAGTACATTCCATCACATCTAATGATAGATGTGTAAATGCCCTCTTCCCTACTGTATAGATACACAGCGATACTGTGGTTGGTATAAATAGCTGGGTGTGGCTCTTTTGGACAAAGCCACCATCATTGCAGTTACTGTTGTGCGTATCCCCCCACTTAGTTGGCCGTAATACTGTACAGTTCATGTTAACAGGTTAAGTAGTTGTCTATCACACTATCTGCAGTTCTACAGCACCTCTCACCCTCCAAAGGTTAGGCACACCTATGTTTACCAAGTTGAGGATTGCACTACATTGGGAAAGAGGAAATATACTCTGCCAGTACCATCATCAATGACTTTAAACTAGGGGACTGCTTATTTCCCAATGTGTTGTGCCTATTCTGTCTTGGTGGAATTACATAGGCTAAAATGGGTTCCTTGCACAGGTGCATACATCCATGTGTACAGTATTCTCTGTGTATTGCATCAACACCAAAGCCTCTGTGTGTGTTATACACAAACATGTGGTGTGTACCACCCAGTACACTTACCATTGTCCACTGTAGAAGGGCTACTGATATCAGCCACCATGCATTCACCTGTATAAACTACCCCCAGGACCTATCGGCCATGTGGCACATGCAGTAACTGTTATACAGACCTGTGACATGTGTTCACCTGTGCCCAGCATATGGCACAGCCAAGGTGTCACCACAGTGCCATACCCCTTGTATGATACAACAGCAGACCATCATCCTGCTGTCACATGGACATCTACAACACAAATGGACTACATTATGGAGACCACAATCATTCAGTGTTAATAACAGCTATAATGCATCATGGCTGGACAGCTACACTTCCTTACATGTAAGCATTAAACTTTACTGCTGACAACATGTTACACAGCATGACATTGGTACACCATAGTACAGTCACCCTGTGCATCAGAACCATATTAGCGTGTCCCTGCATCAATGTTATGGATGACAGGGATGTGGCACAGGTATCATCATATGCACAGGGTGTGTTGTTGGTTTGCCAGAGATCTAGGCTGAGCCATACATTTGACACCATGTGTATGAGTGAGGGAGATTTAATTAGTAATTTGGCTGTGGTGATGTGGTTTATGTAGGTATGAGGTTGCCCTAGCTGTGTTGGTATTTTGTGTGTGTATGCATGCACACAATTCTGCCATGTGGCTGGCCTATACAGGGGTTTGTTGGACAGCTGCAGACCGTACCTGGCAGGGTGTGCAGTTCACCATCTCTGGCTACAGACATGAGAACTGTGCCTTCCAGGGGTTCCACTGGCACCACCAGGTACAGGCCACGATATGGTACTCTCCCCTAATGATGACATATGTTTGCTGAATCCAGCTCCCTCTTGGGACTGGCCAGGGCCACGTGCATGTGGCCTGCTGTAGCATGGTGTGGACAGCACCGCCCTGCAGTGCTGGGGCTGGGGCTGGTACTGCCACAATGGGAGTGCCTCTGTTTTCTGGCACATCCACGTCGACCTTCAGCTGTTGGTGTTGCTGGCCTACATCCACGTGGCTGTCACACCACTCCCACCATATGCTCGAGCACAGACATTCCACAGTTGAGGATTCCCACCATCGCACCCAACCATCTCTCCATGAGCTCTGAAAAATAACGGAGGGCACCTGCAAGATCACAGGTGTTGACAGTAACAGCTGAATGAGTAGACCTCTGCAGCCTCAGAGCCTGTCTGGTGTACCGTTCCATATGTGCCTGCACCTCCATGATGGCCTGAAACATGCATCTGGTGGTACCATATGTGGCACTTCTGCCAGGGGCACAATGACCAGCAGCCCTCCAATGAGCACCCCTGTACATCTGCTTATGTGGTACCCCTCCGGACATCTGGCTATGACTACTGTGTCCAGACACATGTGCCGTAGATACCACACTGTCCTGTCCCATGCCACCAACTGCCAACTGTCCTTCAGCTATGGCTACTGGTGATGAGATATGTATAGGCATTGGGACTGTGTGTGGGGATGGGGTGGATAACAGTGGGATGTCAAACGATGATGCAGCCTTAGCCCCTGACAACCCCACTTGTGCCTCAACACACCTATCATAATTTTCAGTGTCTGTATGGACACCAACATCAGATCGCCTGCAGGAGGTACTCTGACCCATCTTGTCACCTGTGAGGGGAAAACAAGAAATGCACTTTAAGACCTGTATATCATTGCTTAACAGTACACACACACACACACACACATACACACACACATACACACACACACACACACACACACACACACACACACACACACACACACACACACACACACACACACACACACACACACACACACACACACACACACACACACACACACACACACACCCTGACATTCCACCATACTACTTACCTGTCCCTGACTTTATAGAATGTCCCTAGTTTTTTCTCTTAATTTTCCCATCTTGCATCAGTCTTGAATAATTACAGTCAATAATACCAATCATTAAAGTATCATTCTTCTAATTGCTCAGAAAAGTGATCACAAAACATGACCTGTTACTCCATTAACTCTTTAACGTGATTGGAGTTATTTTTTTCAAAGACTCCCTAATGTCATCCAGTGTTCACCCTGGTTTTGTCCAGATGTCTTAAGCATGGCCCCCATATGTTATGGGCTACTACAGTCACTCAATAATGTCCCGCACAGGAGTGTCATACTTAACTATTGTTCAGTAGATGCAAGGTCTGTTGCTCTAATAACTTTTTTATGTGGACTACAGTAATATTTGGAAACACTCTCTGGTGTTGTCTAGCAATTCCCCAGTGCATCTGTAGTGCTGCATACATGGGTATTCTTTCACCTTTCTGCTGATTGCAATTAAAACAGTATCCCTGGTGTCTAGTTTTCCCTACCAATGCATATTTCATGCTGCAGACTTTATTATACTATCAGCTGTCCTGAGATTACATGTCAGAAAAGTATTCCTGGTGTCTAATGTGTCTAGCCATGTCCATGTACTGCACAATTTCTAAGGGAAGTTGACAGGTATGAACAACCCCACACTCAAACATGTGCATACATGGACACACACACACACACACACACACACACACACACACACACACACACACACACACACACAAATTCTTCGTATATCAACCCCTCTCCACTCTACCAGATAGCACTTATAGACAAATTAACCCCCCCCCCACACACACACACTTACAGGTGGGGTTGCACAAAGATATTACACACAGACCTCTCATTACCCATTTGTCAACATGCATGATATATGGCACTCAGCATGCAGTGCAGCTGTAGTCAGTCCCTGCTAACAGCATTATACATCTCTGTGATGCATGGGTGGTGTTAGTAGGTGATGCCTCTTCCCCTGGAATACACTGCACCCATGTACACAGTATTGCTGTGCACCTGTTCGGCACCCTGGCATGTACTGCGTACCATATCTCACAGGTGTACACACCATTGCTGAATGTGTATATGTGTGTCAGTTATGTTTGCTCTGCTGCTCACAGCCCATATGTGTTAGTCTGACACATACCTGGGATGATATGTGGACAGATGTCATTTGTGAATGCCTGATGTCTGATTTACAGCTCTCATCAGCAGCGGTGCATGTGCGGCCAATATAATACAATTACACTGATAAGCTTCAAACCTTACTGTGGCTATGGGGAGTTGGGGAGTGTACACATCCTTATTGATATGGCACCCTTTTCCCTGATATGCCATGGGGCCACATTACTGCATATGTTAACATTACACAAACCTGATATGTGACATATGACCTGTGCAATCAAATGCAGTATCAAACAAATGTGTTAGTTGTGCAGATGCTGATTGAGATGCATACAATTTGTGGGTGCATATGTGTGCATACCCTTATCATGATGGTTTGTTGCACCTACTGTTATGTGAACTACAGCAGTCACTATTCCTGGAAGGGGTATACTAGCATGTTCCATCTGCATTTGCCAGTATTTGGTCACTCTGTCCTACAAATGTCCCCCAACTCTGCATGATTGCAAGGTCAGCTCATGTGCACAGGCCTTGGAGGTCACACAGTGCCGTCACTATTGCTGTGGAGTCAGGGTTATGTCTGCCACAATTCATGACCTTGACTGTGTGCAGATACAGCCATTCTTAGTGAGTTTGGATCTCTGCTTCAGTGTACTGTTGTGTTTCAGCATGACACCCCCTGCCCACCCTCAGCCTTTTTGCAGATGCTTGACAACTATGGCCTACACATGTGTCATTTTGCAGTGTCCCAAACTCTGAGCACCATGTGTACTGGCCTAGTCCCTGTTAATGAATGGCAAACATACAGGTGTACACTGGCACTGGGAAGGTACAGATGGGGATGGTGGGCTTGAGGTGGGGTTAGGTGTTGGTTGTGCAGCACATGTATCTTAATTGATACTGTCTGTAGATTTCCAATGTGGTCTTGATACACCAGTACACATTTCAACGCATGCCTTTGGGGGACTTTTGCTGTTATGCATACACTACCTGTAGAGAGACCTGACTGATGCTTCCTGTGGGACAACTGTCCCATTTGATTACCCTAGTGCATGGGCCACACTTATGCAGAGTCCAGGCAATTGCTGACACAGGTACTGCACAGCCAGTACTTGCTAGACATTCCTGCAGCTCCCTCAGTGTTGTGGCATGTTACTAGTAAGCCTGCATGACCAGTTTGCAACATGTGTCATCATCTGTCTTGGATGGCCATCTGTTTATTTTCTACATTAATTCTGCCCCATACATCCTCTCCACATACATGACTGTCTACACTGTTTGCCATGGTATATGCAATGATGAGGTAAGGCTACATGTCCATCTCCTGGGTGCTACCTGTTGGGTATGGGATCCATTTCATGGCTTTTAAGATGTGTGCAAGCCTGCAAGCCATGGCTGCGTCTGTTGCAGGTAAGTGAGCACATTTGATGGCCACACATCTTGAACAGCAGACCATTTTTTGGTGTGACATTGAGGACCTGCACTTGCTGGAAGGTCCATACTCATGAAGAGTGAATGCTGTCAGTACCTCAAAAGCTGCTTCCACAATATGTTATTTGGAGTGTGTGCACACATATGCTTCCAGTGTTTGTTAAGGTATGTATTCCCCATATTTGCTATCCTAACATATGATTCCACATTACACATTCATTGCTCATGTTAGGACCACATTGCAGGTTTTAGGGTTGTGGAATGCAGTATTGTGATATGCCGTAATGTAGATCTGTAACAGCTGCCATTGTAATAGTAGTATATATACTATTGTAGCACTGTATAAGGGTGATGTTTCAGACATGTCCCTACTGTAGGCCATTTGTCCCACCATTATGTTCATCTCTGTGCACACATCTTGCAATGACAGGTTGTTAGTTATATTGCAGGACTCTTACATACCCTTCTGATCCATGGTGACCACTATGATGCAGTGCAGTTAACAGCAACAATTCATGAACATGTACAGCATGAATAATGGGTAGGTGTGTTAAATGTGTGCATGGAATATATCATGGCCATAACATGATTTGTGTATTGGCAAACCTGAACAAACACCATACTCACCAGTTACAGGCTGCTGCCCTGGAGGTACACCAGTGGGACCTACATAATTGTGTGAGAGATGTGATGTCAGTAGCCACACCTGTGGCATTGGTACAGGGTTGGTGCAGCATTACAGTACATCAACAGTACAAACCCACAATACTTCAGATTATGCACATCTGTTTATTACTAAAATGCAGCAACAGACTATATATATTTCATCTCACATATACATGATTAAACTCTACAGATGCAGATGGATACACAACAGTGGTCTACTGATGTGCCCTGTGGCCTTATCTGCATGCTCCTCAGCCATTGTGTGGGTAGCACCCACATCCACTCTGCTCTCCTCCGGGTATTTTAATTGCAGGTGGGCAGGTGCCCCGAGGCTGGCGAGGAGCTCCTCAACATGTATCAGGGGGCTGGATGGAATGAACCCCCCCCCATTGCAAGCTAGTCCCCCCTAACTGCAGCAGCATGCCAACAGGCATGGTGGAGTAGATCAGTGCATCGATGTCGGACCTGCTCATAACTGCGGTTATGCAGGCTGACATAGTTTACCCTGTAGACAAGATCATTCCACAGGGCAGTCCTCTCCTGCAGATCATGGGCTGTACACCTGAACAGGGTGAGGTAGGGCTACACCAGGTATGTGATGATGACATCATTCTCCTCCACTGTGTACATCGAAAGTCTCTCCCTTGGCATTTTGCCTGAAATACATAAAGAGGGAAACAGGTCTGAGGACCTTATACTGTAAGGATATCATAGTTGTTAATACACATCTCTGTCTCCCCCCCACCATATCTGCAACAACAATCTGATCAAACATCTCAGTGGGTATGTCTACAGAAGACCTACTGTTGGGACACATATTGTATTGTACAACAATTTGTGCAATGTGTTTGTAGTCGTGTTCCATGTTGAAACACTATCATTGGTGGCCTGTTATGAACAATGTCACCTGCATGCCATTGTAAGGGCCACTATGGTTCCATATATGCATGTGTTCTGTTTGCTATGTGACTGCTGCACATCTGTTTTTTTGTGTTAATGGGGATATCTATGCATGCTGCTAGACATAATCCGGGAATGTGTGGACTATTACTACCCACATATGTTCTATAAATGTGACACAATTGCATGTTTGGGAAGACAGTTGCCAGCAGAACCACCTCTCCCACCTCATCTGGCCATGTTACCAGGCCACATCACTTGTGGGATCCACCCTGGGGCCTCCTCATCTACTGGTCCTGCACTACCTTCAGGTGGAACCACCTCAGGGGATGGTGTTTGCCCTCCCCCCCCGGGAGAACGCACAGACAGGATCCTGTCACCCAAAGTCAGGTCCAGGGTCTGGAGCATAGGGAGCTCCACAGAGACTTGGGAGATGTGTTACAGTACCTTGAGGCCCTCAGTACACAATCACAGGGTCTGCATGCTCTTCCTGCTCAGCCCCCAGCCCAGGCACCTTCAGGGCCATGCAGATGATGTTGTGACTGCCCATGGGTGGGGACCTTGGTCCCATTGTTTCCATATGGGGGCTCATGGGCTTCCACATTCCAAACAACACTCCCCATGCATAGTGTTTACCCACCACGTGTCATACACCACCCCTATTTGCTGTCTTGTCTGTCTTCCAACCCAGCCTACCTCCCCAAACTACTATCCTTCCCCAAAATACCAAAACAACCTTCACAGACAAGGGCAATGTGTTCCCAACATGCAGTTCACACCTGACATAACTGTCCATTTTGCATCCACTTACTACTGTATAAATATGTGTGTATTGATATGTGTGATGTTCTCTCACACATATAGTGCAGCACTGTCATTCAACAATAGGGGACATGTATTTATATAAATATGTGTGTGTGTGTGTGTGTGTGTGTGTGTGTGTGTGTGTGTGTGTGTGTGTGTGTGTGTGTGTGTAGATATATATTATGAGTTGTGTGTGTGTGTGTATATATATATATATATATATATATATATATATATATATATATATACACATACATACATGTGTATGTATATCTGTAGACATACATGTATATATATATATATATATATATATATATATATATATATATATATATATATATATGTATATACACATCTCTCTCTCTCTCTCTCTCTCTCTCTATATATATATATATATATATATATATATATATATATATAGATGTATATATGGGGTGCATTCAAACATCAGGTCCACACTCTCTAACTCTCCTTCCTGCATAGCTGCACTGTTCTGCCTTGCTACAACACAGACAGGGGTTACATATGGACACAGCCTAACATTGGGGGGGTATATATAAGGACAGATTGCAGGTAAGCCTATTACACACCTATGTCATTTGTGCATGCTACATTACACGTTAACATGGCTGTCCTGCAAGTGGTGGGCTCTGAAACTCATGTATCCATCATAATGGCATTACTTCCACCACCAGCTATTGGCTACACTAATATACATGTCTTGCAGTACACAACACACACTATGATGGCTTACATCTTGTCATTCAGTGTTGATCTGCACAGTTGACAAGTATGGCCCACTGCCCACAGGGACAGAGACTATTGTCCATCATTACAACAACTCCTGATGGCACATATAAATCATTCCACATCATCTATCCTATTATTATAGACCCAAGTACTACATTCAATTACTTGCATATATGCTTCACACACTGTTGTGGGATTGTTGTCTCTTCTGGATACAGTTTTCTGTGTCTCCTTGGTTAATTTGGGATGTGTGTAAGTTCAATTGTTGAACAACTTATTAGTTACTGGATGTTTGTTTGTTTTTTTATTTTCTCTCTCTCTCTCCGCTGCATGGATTGAGCTGCTTTGAATAGATTGCAGCACGGATTTTGCAGGTGATGCACATGATCAGGTGATAGCCTCAGCACCAGTCAGTGTCCACCACTTGCTACCTGCATGAAGCCTGCTGTGTAGTACTTCCAATTACCACTGGCATGACAACCCACTACTATAAATTACTAAATCATGTGGGCGTGGTCCCTTTACCTTTCCTGTATGGAGGACATCCTTCCTGTGCATGGGCAACAGTGTTACAGACAGCAGGTAGCAATACCACTTACAAGATGACTTTCAGATACCGACCAACTACATATTTGTATAAGGTTCCAGACTTACAGACAGTGTGAGTAGTGTTGTTATATGCATTGTAAACTGCTAGTGTTATAGGGTTTATGTGTACATACTAGTTTAACATGGAATTCAGTCTGTCTGCATAGCTCTCAACTGTGGGCCTATCCACATGATGGCCAGAGGATTAGCTGTTATGCTTTGTCTGTCCACCGCACCGGTCTTGTCTCAGATATATCACTGTCATTCTGTCTGTTGAGTGCTATCAGTACATGGCTACATCCATGTGTGTTTCTGACTTCAAATTCCTGAATAAGGCTGTGTTGCAATTGGTCTATATTAGAACATCGAAGTTTCAAAACTTCAAATGTTCTAATATCGAACTCTATTCAGCAAAATCTGAAAATATCAAAGCAACAGAAAACCAAATTTTTTCCTAGGGAAAGAATTTGGTTGTCCGTTTCTGTTGCTTTGGTATTTTCAGCGCTGTGGTGGAAAGTTACGGGTCGGGTTTAGGTAAGTGTGCGATTGAATGTGGGTTAGGGTAGTCAGGGTTAGGGTGCGGGTTCGGTATGTGTGCGATTGTGTGGACGTGAGGGTTAGGGTGGGTTAGGGCATGGGTCAGGTAAGGGTGTGATTGTATGGATGTGAGGGTTAGGGTGGGGTAGGTGAGTTATGGTTAGGGCGCGGGTGAGGTGAGTGTGCGATAGTGACGGACCTTAGGGTTAGGGTTTGGTTTAAGGTAAGTGGATAGTTAGTGGTGTGTGTATAGTTTAGTGTAGGGTTAGGTGTAAGATTTTAGGTGTATGTGTGTGGATTGCTGTTTGTTTGGTGTGCTTGTGTTGTGTGTATGTGTTTTGGAACAGCAAATTTTTTCCCTAGGAATAAATTTGCTGTTCTGTATGTTCGATGTTTTCAGCTTTCACTAAATAGGGTTTGATATTAGAACACTCGAAGTTTTGAAACTTCAGTGTTCTAATATAGACCCTGTCGTACCTCTCAAGTGTACCTCATTATGAGGAATGTACCTCATTTAGGGTCTTAAAAAGTTCATGTTCCTCCAAGTTCCTCAAAGTTCCACATTCAAAGAGTCTGTTACATATTCAGTGTTAGGATTTTTTTAAGTGAAATCCATGGTAAATAGAAATTAATCATATTAATTCATTAAAAGATATTCTTTATAAGTAAAACCAGCATATTTTAACCATCCTATGACCTTCCTAGTTGAAATTGTTAGTAAGCCATTAGTATGTGTTCCATATTTTGCCCATTTGTTCCACATTATGAGGGCTAGTGTTCCTCATTTTGGAGATGGAAGGTTGAGAGCTATGGACCCTGTTGCAACCAATCCTGTAACACCAGTAACTATCTCAGTGTATAACATCAATATTACAAATATGGTCCTGTGTTCCAGCCTCTGTCCTCCACCTATATACCAGGCTTTGCACATATGTCAACAGTAGAGAGTTGTTTAGTAAGTGGCCTATCATTATGTAGTGCATTTCCTGCTGCTGCCATCATTCCAGTGTTGTTGTGGGGTGGCACACATATTGGGGGGTATATCCATATATATGTGGACAGCTGGCGTCAAAAACAGTCTCAGTCCAGAGGTCCAGAGAGGTCAGTGTATGTATGTAAATAATGTATATGCCCCTGAAAGTCATGTAATGAGGGGTATGGGCTGTTACAACTAGGGTGACATATATCAGTGAGGGATATCAGTAGTAAGAGATTTTTAGGTACATATACATTTTCATAACTACATATTGAGAACATTGGAACATTGATGCTTACTGTCGTTCAGACAGTTCTGTTTGTCAGTTGATGTTTGTGTTTTTAGTTAAGCATTTTTATTAAAACAGATATATCTTCACAGACACATTTTCATTTTTTTTTCTTAATTCTTTTCCCTTGGCAGTACTACATACAGCCTACTACTGATGATACTGTTGATTCTGTTCTGCTGCAGTTAGTTTCTTTTTTACTATTGTACTACTAAGGCCTGCAGCATTACTGGACACATGCTTATGCTTTTTTCAGATTAAAGTAAGTTTTTGCTTGAGAGTTGTATTACTCAGTATGTATTTCAAACACACTAATATGACATATGACATGCATATACAAACTGACTAGTACACACATAAACATTCTCCTGTATATAAACCTGTGTGTGTGTGTCTATATTTCCGACTTCTCTGTGAGTATATGTTGTTTGCAATAATAATGCATTTTTGAATCCATATATATATATATAGAGAGAGAGAGATATGTATCTATATATTACTGTGGTGTGGTTGTGTGTAAGTGTCCTGATGGTGTTTTGTTGTGTGTGTGTGTTGTTGTTGTAAGGTGTTGTTGTTTTGTATGATAGGGGAGGATGAATATATCAATAAGAAGAATTAATACTTAAATTTGGCCCCTCCCCCCCATTCAATGGTATCCATATATATATTTATATATATATATATATATATATATATATATATATATATATATATATATATATATATATATATTTATATATACACACACACACACACACACACATATATATATATATATATATATATATATCTATATATATATATATATATATATATATATATATATATATATATATATATATATGTAGATATATATATATATATATATATATATATATATATATATATATATATATACATACACACACATACACACACACACACACACACACACACACACACACACACACACACACACACACACACACACACACACACATCTACATATTTAAATACATTTCCTCTACTGTTGAATGACTGTGCTGGATGATATGTTTGAGAAAACAGCAGCATTATTTACAGCTAGCATGGCTTAGTGGTAAATCACTTTGGCTATGGTGTGTAGGGTCCTGGGTTCAAGACTTACAAAGGCTGTTTATTTTCTTGCTGGGCAGACCAAGGGCTTTTAGATACAGAGTGATTAAGGCACTTTTAAGCAGTTGTAAGTGGGTTTGCATGGGTTTGAACGATGGTAAGCAATGCTAACGTCCAGTTACATATGGTTACAGAGAGTTAGCTTCAAAATTGCTTATTCTGTGTGCACATTGCTTACTCCCTCACAAACAGGACTAAACCTGCTTACTGCTGCTTAAAAGTGCTTGCTCCCACTTACCCTCATGCTAATTTCTTTAAAAGAAAAGAAAAAAGGGTGATAGGAAAGTGGTGAAAAAGGGGCACAAAGAGTGAAAGACAGTAGGGAAAATAGCTAGGGATGTGCAGGACGGGTGTAGGGAGGGTCCATAGCTGCCCATTTCTTCTACAGCAACAGCTGTGCATATACACTGATTTGGAGGTAGATTTGGACACTCAAACCCCTGAGAGAGGGGTGAGGACAACAATAATATGTTGTGAAGCCAGTTAGACCAGATTACATGTGTCCAGTGGACATGTGTGAAAAGTGGACAGCTATGTATGAGGGTAGATTTTTATTTTTTTGGCAATAGATTGCCCTTTTTTGGGTGAGAGTGGGATGTTGGGGAAGGATAGTAGGTATATTTGGGGAGGAAGTTTGGGTAGGATGACACGCAAGACAGACAAGACAGCATACAGGGGTGGTATATGACACATGTGGGAGGTAAACACCTTGGATGGGGAGGGGTGTTTGGAAGTCAGAAGCCCATGAGCCCCCAAATGGAAACACTGTGACTGAGGTCCCCACCCATGGGCAGTCACCACTGCACCTTCACAGCCCCAAAGGTGGCTGTGCTGGGGGCTGGGTAAGAGGGGCAAGCTGACCCTCTAAATGTGCCATGCAGCCCTCAAGCTGGCATAGCTGATCTCCAAACTCTTTGCAGAGCTCACCACGTACTAGACCACGGACATGATGACGGGTGATAGTCTCCTGTCCGTGCCTACTCCTGGGGGGGTGAGCCCCCTCCCCTGAGGTGATTCCACCCAAAGGTGGTGCAGGACCAGCAGATGAGGAGGTCCCAGGGTGGGCCCCAGATGTGCTGGTACCTGGTGCCATGGCAGGATGAGGGGGGAGAGATGGGTCCGCTGAGACCGGCCTTCCCAAACGTGCTATTGTGTTTCAGTTTTAAAACATATGTGGGTTAGTAATAGTCAACACATTCCAAGATTCGATATAACAGCATGCATAGATATTCCCATTAACCGAAAACGCCAGATATGGAACAGTTGCATAGCAAACAGAACACATGCATATATGGAACCACAGTGGCCATTGCAACAGCATGCAGGTTACATTGATGGAGGCATGCCACCAATGTGAGAGTATTTCAATATGGCACATGCATAGAAACAAATTTCAATCATTAAAAACAATAGGACATATGTTCTAACAGTATATTTAATTGTACACATACCCACTGAGTTGTGTATTTAGATTATTGTTGCAGATATGGTGGGAGGGAGAAATAGATGTCAGTTAACAACTTGTATATCCCTGTAGTTCTCATTACTTTCCTAGTCAGTGCTGTAATCTGTACCTTACAGGTAATATTACACTACCCTATGGCCTTAGTTTGGACAGTGGTATGTTTGTAGACAACTATATACGTGAACTGTGTTTTACCTACAGTCTACACCTCTTACCTGGTATACCTGTGGTGGTATTGTTATTAACACTACTTGACTGTTTCTTCGCATATTCGCAGATTCCAGGTTGATGTTATGCACATACCTCTCAATCTCTTCTTGCACACACTCTGGTCAAGGCTTGACAACATGCAGGTGAAACTGGGACATATTTTGGCAAATGTCCTCATAAACCTTTGGTTAGTTGCTACAATGACAGGTTTGTTTTCATATACATTTTCTGAATATTTACAGGTCTGACAGTCAGTTATATGTCATTAAATGCTGCCTAAATGAGAGATCATCGCACAAAGATGCCAGGCAGCGGATATGGGCCAATTATCTGGACATTCTGAACAAATCTGTACAGTTGAGGGGTATGATTCTGCATACAGCTTACTACCACTCCTAGGATTCAAACCATGGCCATGTCTGCTAAAAATAAAACTGTGTACATCACAGTTGAGTGTGCTATTTAGATGTTGCTGGGTATCTCTTCACTGATTTCTGTCTATAAGTCTCCCGTGGTTTTACAATCTGACCTTGTAATTACAACATTCTTATACAGGGATTCCTAGACAGTTTTATTTTGTAACACAGTGTGAGTGACACTGATGAGTAATACGTTATTATTCAGATAAACTACAATAACCATGCCATACAGTACCAGACTAAACAGTACCAGTCCAGTATAACACTAACAATTCCATATAATACTAGACTAAACAGTACCAGTTCAGGATTTCAATCTTTTATTTCCAGGCACAGTTTTCTTATCTGACAGACCTGTGGAGGGAATGTTTGTTAACACTACCTGAATGTTGCCATACATATTACCAGATTCCACGTTATTATTATACACATACATCTTCACTCTGTTACTGCACACACTCTGATCATAGCTTCACAACATGGGGGTAGAGATGGGACATCATTTGCATATTACTCTCATAACATTTTGGTGAGTTGTTAGTGTGACAGGTTTGTTCTTATAGATGTATTTCTGACGGTTTATGATATTTGACAATCAGTTGTATGTCATTATTTGCTGCCTAAACTTTTGGAATCATCCCACTGATTTGCCAGGGGGAGAGAGTGACAGGCAGGAAATGTAAGCCAAATATCTGAATTTTCTGACAAAATCTGTACAGTTGAGGGGTATGATTCTGCATACAGCTTACTACCACTCCCAGGATTCAAACCATGGCTGTGTGTGCTAAAAATACAACAGTTTATGTCACAGTTGAGTGTGTTATTTGGATTTTGTTGTGTATCTTTTCACTGTTTTCTGTCTAAGTCTCCCTCAGTTGTACAATATGACCTTGTGATTACAACAGTCGTATACAGACATTCCTACACATTTTATTTATGTAGCACAGTTTGGGTAACAGTGCTTAATACAACAGTACTCTCTACAACTCCTAGAGCTACTTATCCCATGACACTACTGTGTAAATATTGTAAACAGTATCATACTTTAAATGAGTGCATGTAAAGTGTTTTCTACATTTACTTTAAAAGTGTGTATGCAAAGTGTTTCCACATACACTTTACAAGAGTGTTTGCATAAAATGAACCTGTATAACCCTCAAGATCAACCATAATGATTTTTGTCTGACTATGTGTGACACTGAATGTACATATGTTGTAAACTGTTCTATATAATGTATCTTTTTATACTTTTGTATCTGTACTGTATTATGTATCTTGGAGTTTTTCTCCCTGAGCCTACACTGAAAATGGGTCCTTTGGGCCCAGTGGACTTCCCCGGTAATCAAACTGGAAATAAATAAATAAACAAATAAATAAATAAATAAATAAATAAATAAATAAGAGAATGCAACACTACATTACCATATGATACCAGAGTAAACACAAGCAGTCCAGGAGTTAGACCTTTATTGCCAGGCTGCTACCCTTTTATTTACATACAACCTATATGAGAGTCTTCCTGCCATATTGTCTGGTTTATTCAGTACATCCCATACACAATACAGGTTTTATACTGGCAATTACCTTTCTACTACTTTTAGATGTATTTATTATGACAGTACATGCAAGATCATTACTAAACTGCCTAGTGATGCAGCCTCTGCAGCCTGCACACATGGGCTTCCTGATTCACAGCCCGCTCCGCTGCCACTGTCAAAGACATAAGAGGAATATTTAGCCATACCTATCCATAATATACATGAGCTGGCAATTATTAAACAGTTAGTAGAATGAGTACTTACACACTGCTGAGACATCACCCTGCCTAGCTTCTTGGATCCACTGATCCAAGAGCTCCATCTTCCTCCATTTCAGGTCGGCATAGTGATGCCTGACCTGCTCACCAGTTTGAGGGATGCCAGTGGCACTGGTGAGGTGACAGGTGAGATGGTCCCAGGCTTCCACTTTATATTGGGAACCCTGGTACTGGCCCTGCAGCAGTCTCTCTTCATGGTCTTTTACCAGGAGTCCTGCCATGATCTTGGACTCCTGGTTTCCCCAGTGCTGCACTCGGAAGCACGACTCTTCTCTGACACCAGCCATTGTGCCTACAGAAGGAAGCTGCAACCAGTTATGAGATGTATTCCCACCTTTGGGGTTTAAATAGGGCTGATTTCCTGCACTTTGCTATGATTGGACAGTTTTGAAAATGCTAAGCTATGGGAAAACCTGCTTACTTAAGGATGGCATTGCTTAAAGGGGCATACCAATGGGCAAATCGATTTAGCTGGGCTACGCGTTGCTTTCACCTAGTAAATAGAGGTGTGCAATGCTTAGCATTGCTTATTTTTAAATTTGCACACTATTTGCTGTTTGGCATTGATTTATCATGCATTAAATGTTATATATTTGTTTAGTATCCATGATTCATGTGTATGTACACTGTATGGGGTACTTGTGCTTCTTGGGGATTTTACCACTTTATTACAATGACATGTCACATCTGGACTTAATGCATTACTCCAGTTCACATATATATGCTATTTCATAGGTTACACAACATAAAACTGTTTATAGATTCATTTCACATGTAAATTCTGATTTTGCTATAGTGAGGATCTGTTTGGGTAAACCTCATTTTTTTTTATGTACAGCTGTGATGGCTTACTGGTTAACTGCTGTGACTATAATGTATGGGTTCCTGGGCTCAAGCCCTGCAAGGGCTGTTTATTTTGTTGCTGGGCAGAACAGGGGCTGTTGGATACAGAGTGATTAAAGCACTTTTAAGCAGTTGTAAGCGGGTTTGCGTGGGTTTGCATGGAGGTAAGCAATGTTAACTTCTGGTTAAATATGCTCACAGAGAGGTAGCTTCAAGATTGCTTAACCTGTGTGCGCATTGCTTACCCCTGAGCAAACAGGATTAAACCCACTTACTACTGCTTAAAAGTGCTTACTCCCACTTAACCCCGCACTAATTTAGAAAGAAATAAAACATGAGTCTTGGGAAAGTGGTAGATTTGGACACTTTATACATATTTTACACTATTTGCTGTATGGCATGGATTTCTCATTCATTACACATTATAACTTTGTTTAGTATCCCTGATTCATGTGTATGTTTTTTTTATGTAGGTCATTTCAAAACCGAATTAAGTAGATTGGAATATAGAATGATTTATGGTTATCATACATTACATCCGAGGGGAATGAACTTGGATAGTGGCATTATAGTCTGACTGTCAGTCAGTGTTTGCTTGTGTTTTGCTCGATTTGTATTTAACAAATTGTATTTATTCACATATATATGTTTAGTATTGCACTGACATATTTATATGAATGTTTTTATTAAGTTTTGTATTTTGTATCAAGTATATTCAACTAGCATAGTTCTATTAGAGCATTTTGCATTATAAAAATTGCATTTAATGGCACTTTAATTGTTTGTATTTCTAATGGCCAATATCATTGGCTAATGATTTAATTGTTTTAGATATATAAAAAAGATGTTTTTGCATGACTAATTGTTCCACTGAAGCGAATTGCAGAGGTACCAGGACGTGCTAATAAATGGAAAATTTTCTTCATCTTTTTGCTTGAATTTCCTACGGTTTGGATTTTTTTGATTTTTGGTGTTTTCTTGATTTGAGGTTGATTTTTGTGTTTTCATTATGGATCGAGCCAATACTGAAGGAATTCCAGTTGGTGAGAACTTTTTGTTTGTTGAACTGTTGAAAGAGAGAGAATGTAAAATAGCAACATCTGACTTATAGGTTCATAGGTTCATAGGTTCGTACTAGGCTATCTGCCCTAGGGCATTTATAAGCCTAGCCAGAGTGTGTGTGGCTTTCACCACCCCTTAGGATGAGAATACTACGCCCATTTAGGGTTTAGTTTACTGTGCAGCAAGTAGCAAACAACGACCACAGTATCCAAAAAGTTCTTTAATAAAATCTCTGACGTCTCGGCCAAAGCCTTCAAGGAGAATAAAATTGTATACAAGCATCCACATTTTATAACAAACTAGTAACTCAATTAAACAATTAAGCAATTAATTAAGCAACACTCTCCAATTGAACTCAGCACTGAGCCCACAAGGAGACATAGTTTTATACTTTAAAATAAGCAGAGCTTCTTTTTGCAGTAACACAGTTTTAACATCCTGCTGACAATACATTATTGGCTTAACTTGTTCTAAAATAGTGGCTTTTAAACCTTCACTATTTTTGTTATGACATTCTAAAAATGCAAAGCTACAGGGCTTTCAATATTACCATTCTTAATGTCCCTTATATGCTCTAACAATCTCAGTTTGAAGGCCCTTTTTGTTTCTTCTATGTAATACATATTACATGGACAACATAGAGCATAAATAACCCCTACTGACTTACAACAAAACTGCTTAACAGGAGTAAACTTAACATCATTAATAAATGGAAAACATGATGTGATATATTTGCAACCTTTGCAATTTCCACAAGGGAAAGTGCCAACTTGGCATGGTTCTTTATATAATGAAGGTGGAGGCAAAATAAATTTACTTTTAACCAAAAATTTTTATATTTCTACCTCTCCGATAGGAAAATTGTAAATTAACATTCAGCCACTGTTCAACATTTTTGCAAGAAAGTAAAGACCAAAATTGTTTTACTATATCAAGAAATTGAGAAGTAAAACAACCATAAGTGGTTACAAAATGCATATTTTCCTTACAGTTATTATTACCATTATATTGAGCCACATTTTTGCAGGGAAAGTAACTATTTACACCATCAAAAAGCTTAACTCTTTTAACTAATTTATCAAAACATCTGTTTAAAATATCTTTGTTATATCCCCTACTCAAGAAAGATTCCACCAAAGTATTCATTTCTTGCTGAAAAATATCAGGTCTTCCACATAATCTATATGTACGTAACATTTCCCCATATGGTAAGGCATCCAACATATGAGGAGGATGACCACTAGTTCCATGTAAATAAAAATTAGTACCGTCAAATTTTCTATTGATCGAAGTAATAATTTTAGTACCATTAGAAATATCGAGAATAGCATCCAAAAATGGGACAAGTTCCATTTTTAGACCATCAAAACTCATAGAAAATCTATTATGATTAATATCTTTAACAAATGCTTTAATGTCACTTTCATCAGCATCCACCAAGAATATTAGATCATCCTCGAACCTATAATAAGATATTACATGGGTCTGAAAAAATCTATGCTTGTATATTGTTTCTAGTTCAAATAAACCCATAAATAAATTAGCATACATGGGGGCAAAAGAAGCCCCCATGGCTGTACCCTGTAACTGATGATACAAAATCTCATTAAACTCAAAAATATTATGAGTCAAACAAAAATGAAGTAACTCTATAATAAATGCTGTGACCGGATTGTCACCCAAAAAGTATCTAACAGCCTCAATGCCAAAAGGGTGTTTAATGTTGGTATAGAGGCTTTTAACATCAATAGTAAACCACGTCATCCTAGCATTTATTTTCACCCCTTTCATCTTATTCAGAAAATCAAAAACATCACAAATATATGATGGCAATTTGTATACAAAGGGAGCTAGAAATTGATGTAGAAAAGTATCCAAATTATGCAAAAAATACAAAGAACCAGAAACAATAGGCCTCCCGGGGGGCCTAGACAGATTTTTATGTATTTTGGGTAGGCAATAAAAAAGAGCCATTTTTGAACCTTCTATCTGAAATTTCTTTTCATAGGTTCATAGGTTCGTACTAGGCTATCTGCCCTAGGGCATTTATAAGCCTAGCCAGAGTGTGTGTGGCTTTCACCACCCCTTAGGATGAGAATACTATGCCCATTTAGGGTTTAGTTTACTGTGCCTCTGTCTAGTAGTGACACAGAGATGACCCCCGGGGTAAACCTATGATCTCCCATCCACTCGTCAAGATTTCTCTTGAATAGAGTTAGTGAGGGGCTCTGCCTAACATGGATTGGGATTCTGTTCCAGAGTGTAGGGAGCCTCTGGGTTATGAATCTGTCCCTCCAGCACGTCCTGTTTATTTCTGTGTTGAGGTTTAAGTCTCTTGCTCTCGTGGCTCTGATGGATTTGGATTTTCTGAGGTGGAGCATGTCCATTAATTCCGGATTGGACATGGCCTTGTACGTCAGGCACAGATCACCTCTGAGTAGGCGGTATGCGACTGAATAGAGCTGGAGTTTCTTCAGTCGGGCAGCATATGACATATGTTTAAGACCCTTTATCCTCTTGGTGAGGAACTTTTGGGGTCTTTCCAACTACTGCAGGTGTCGGGTAAGATACATCCCAAATGGGGCATTGTACTCAATCATAGGCCTGATAAGAGAAGAGTACAGGGGCACAATGACCTCTCTTGATCTAGATGTGAAACCCTTCATGATAAGGTGGGCAATATAGAAGGTCTTCCTAACCACTTTGGCAATGTGAGTGTCAAATGAGAGGTTACTGTCAACCTGGGTCCCTAGGTCCCTGATTACCTCTTCCAGATTTAATGGATTACCACCTATGTGGTAATTTGTGGGTACCTTGTTTTTCCCAAAGGGTATGACTATACATTTTTTGGCGTTCAGCTTAAGGCCATGGCTCTGGCACCAATTATCCGTTTCTATGAGGCCTCTCTGAAGGATGCTTGTGTCCGCTGGAGTATCAATTATGGCGCCCAGTTTGCAGTCATCTGTGAACTTTGTCAGCCACAATCCTCCTATGTTTGCCTGTACCTTGGAAAAATAAATGCCGAACAAGAGGAGGTCCCAGGACTGAGCCCTGTGGGACACCGCTTGTGACCGGCTTAGAGTCTGACATAGTTAATGCCAGTGAGTCGTGTTTGGAAGACTTTGTTCATTTGGAACGTTTAATGTCCAAAGATGTGACAATGTTCTATGATTCCAAGTTGTTAGAAAAATATGTGGCTTTAAACATTACCCCTAGATGTTTGCGAATCGATAAATTACCAGTTGGCAGTTTTGGTGAAGATGAGAGCGACTTGCTTCTTGAATGGAGGCAGGCTGCACAAGAATGCTCTCTCAATTGGTTAAGGATTCTCATAAAAAGAAACAACAGGACCGTTGAGAAACTTCGTAAAGAAATAATTGAGTTACAACAAGAGCTTATGAGTAAGACTTCATCCAATGTTTTTCAAAGTCATTTTAAAAATATCAGTGAGAAAGTCATCAAGGTAGAGAATGATGTCATGGGAAGAAAAAAATCAAAACTCAATAGAGACATAAAAGACTATGAGAAAAATGAAGTGTATAACTGGCCGCGGAAGGGACGTCGTTTTCGTCAAAATTTCAAAAGATGTATGACCGGAAGTGAGGATGGCTCTTTATGTTCATCGGTAGAAACAAGTGGAAGCCGGAAAAGTGTGTCGTTTGAAGATATTGTTTCGGACAATTTCACATACGGTATGGAGAATGGGAGAGATGAACAGAATTCTAAAAAATCTAACATGAACATGCAAACTCGTTCAAGAAAAAATCAGGGGATGTCGGCTTCTTTTCTTACAAAAACAAAAAGTAAGTTCCTCATATTCTTTTGAATCATTGGCATCAAATAATAATTTTAGTTATACATCTGATGCCAATTTGGACAATCATGGGACTACATTGGACTATGTCGCTGATATTCTCATTGTTGTTGAGAGCACTAGTGGTGATGATTTAAGTGTGATCAATCTTTCTGATGTAATTTTGTCAGATGATGTGTGCAGTGTTTTACAAAAAGGTACAAAGTTTATACCCACTAAGTTACCCATGTTAGTTGATATTACAGTGGATGTTCGGAAATTCATCCGTAAATTGAATTTAAGGGTGTTTTTTTCAGAACGTCATTCTGTTTTGCATGTTGAAACATCAAATAACATACAAGAAGAAGATGAATTGCTCAATTTAAGCATTTATGATTATGATGATGCTTTGTTAGATGAAAATGAAATATGTGATGATGGTAACCCGTTTGTGGCAGTTTGGGAGGGGGGTTACGGCCATATTGGTTTGCCAAGTTTTTCTAGTGATAGTACCTTTATTCCTCCTAAGTGCTCTTCAGCAATCAATGCTTTTGAACATGTGGTGTGTTCTAGCATTGAAAGAGAATTTAATGATTTTTGCAGAGAAAATAGATCTTTTAATCTCTGCAGAAATGAATGGTTTGCTTTAAAAGATTTTAGAACTAAGTTAGATAAAGTAACTGTAAAACCAGCTGATAAAGGAGGAAATTGGGTGATTATGAATATACAGAATATGAACATATTATTGAAACATTGCTAGAAAAAGACACATATATGAAATTAAGCAATAATCCTTTAAAATCTTACTTAGATGAACTTATTGAACTGCTGGAAAGAGGTGAAAGATTAGGTTTTCTCACGAGCAGCGATGTTAAAAACTGATAGTGAAGGAACCCCGGCACCCTCACATTTATGTAATTCCTAAGATTCATAAGAGCATGACAAATCCACCAGGGAGACCCATCATTTCTGGCATAGGCTCCTTTATTGAAAGAGTGAATACATTTCTTGATTTTCAATTTAAAAAACATCTTTCTAAAGTATGTTCTCATGTAAGGAATACTGAGGATGTATGTAGAGCACTGCGTGGGATGGCATGGAATGAGAATTTTTATTGGGCCACAGTCGATGTCTCATCTTTATATACTAACATCAATAAAAGATGGGGCTTGGAGGCTATGAATAAGATGATGGGTGAGGGCCCATGTACCACGTTCTTGCTGTCCCTGTTGGAATATAGCTTAACACATAATTATTTTATGCGGAAGAAAGATTTTTTCCTTCATGTTAAAGGGACAGCTATGGGTGCAGCTATGGGTGAATTTGAGGAGTTTATGTTTCAAAATAGTTTTTTCATCAACAATGTTGTTTTTTACAAACGATACATTGACGATTTTATTTTTGTTTGTAAAGGAGATGTTTCCTTGTTTGACACTTTTATGGAAAATATGAACAACAATACACATGGGTTAAAGTTTACTTCAGAATGTTCACATAGTAATATATCATTTTTGAATGTGGAATTTTACATTGGAAGGGATGGTTTGGTACAACACAAACCTTTTAGGAAACCCACCTCGGTCAATAATTTTTTTGCATGCTAGTAGCATGCATCCACCACATTTGATTAAAGCCTTACCTGAGGGGGAATTTAAGAGAATTCACAGAAATACTTCAGACCTGAATTTATGGGAGGAAGTTCTTGATGAAGTTTTTGAAAGACTTTCCTCCAGAGGTTATGAGAAAACTACACTATCAGGTATTAAGCATAGGCTATGTAGAGGTAAAGGTTTTGGGGGAGGTGGGTATCAGGAATGGTTGCCAGTGGTTTCTGAACAGGAACAAATATTTTTTGTATCCAGATATTCAGAGTTTTCTAGAGTGGTTGAAAAAATTCTTAAACTACTTTGGCATGTAGTTTGTGATGACCTGACTATCGGACACTTGTTTCCCAGGTATATTACCTTTTCCTACAGTAGGTATAATAATTTGAAGGAATTTGTGAGTAGAAAGTTGGAATATACAGCTGACACGAACGTTGGTATGCAACGTTGTGGTCGTTGTTTGGTATATGATAAGGTTAGCAACCTACATGGAAAGAAAGTAAATGGAAAAAGATATTTAGCCTTTGAGAAATTTGATTGTTCGTCATCCGGGGTTGTTTATATTTTAGGTTGTGATTGTGCCAGGCCCCTATGGTATGTGGGACAAACTACTAGGAAGGTTAAAATTCACATTCTTGAACATCTAGGGGATATTAGAAGGGGTAATATGGACAGTCCTGTACCTTCTCATTTTGTTAAAATGCACAGTGGTAATATTGATGGGTTTATTTTTAGTGTTTTGGCTAGACCACATTTTTATGTAGGTAATTTCCAAACCGAATTAAGTAGATTGGAATATAGAATGATTTATGGTTATCATACATTACACCCGAGGGGAATGAACTTGGATAGTGGCATTATAGTCTGACTGTCAGTCAGTGTTTGCTTGTGTTTTGCTCGATTTGTATTTAACAAATTGTATTTATTCACATATATATGTTTAGTATTACATTGACATGTTTATATGAATGTTTTTATTAAGTTTTGTATTTTGTATCAAGTATATTCAACTAGCATAGTTCTGTTAGAGCATTTTGCATTATAAAAATTGTGTTTAATGGCACTTTGTATTTCTAATGGCCAATATCATTGGCTAATGATTTAATTGTTTTAGATATATAAAAAAGATGTTTTTGCATGATTAATTGTTCCACTGAAGGCGAATTGCTGAGGTACCAGGACGTGCTAATAAATGGAACATTTTCTTCACCTTTTTGCTTGAATTTCCTTTGGTTTGGATTTTTTTGATTTTTGGTGTTTTCTTACCCCTGAGCAAACAGGATTAAACCCATTTACTACTGCTTAAAAGTGTTTACTCCCGCTTAACCCCGCACTAATTTAGAAAGAAATGAAGCATAGGTATTGGGAAAGTGGTCGATTTGGACACTTTATACATATTTTACACTATTTGCTGTATGGCATGGATTTCTCATTCATTACACATTCTAACTTTGTTTAGTATCCCTGATTCATGTGTACGTATACTGTCGGAGGCACTTGTGTTTTTCTGTGGATTTTAACACATTATTACAATGACACCTCACATCTGCACTTAATGCAGTACTCCAGTTTACAAATATATGTTATTTAGTAGGTTATACAGCAAAATAAATGTTCATAAATTGCTTTCATATGGAAAATGGAATTTACTACAGTAAGGATCAAACTAGGAATGACTGCTCGCAAAGTGAACGCTCTGACCACTACACTATTGCAATACTGCTTCAATTGACTTGTATCATGCTATTTATCTTCTCGTGATGTTTAAGCTACAGTATGCGTAGCTAAGCAATGGGCAAACCTGCACAGCTATGGTTAAATTTAATATGTTTGATAAAAAAAATTCTAGTGTTATTTCTCTAGGAAGAGACAGGTCACACTTATTGCTGTGGATTTCTGTGTGCATCTGCACATTTGGCAGAAATCCTAGCAACCCCCCATACCTCTCAACCTCTTCATGCAAAATATCTGGACAAAGCTTGACAAAATGAGGTACAACTAGGAACAAATTTTAAATATTGCTCTTATAAACTTAAGAAAGTTGCTAGAGTAACAGGATTTTTTTACTATAACTTTTCTGTAGGATTTGGAGTCTGAAACTCAATTGTATGCCATTATTTAATGACTTCAATCCTGAGATCATCCCTGTGATTTGCCAGGACAAATGAGGTACAGGCCAAAAGTATGAGTGAAAAATCGACATTTTGCAAAGATCTGTACAGTTGAGAGGTATGCAACCCACTATGAGCATTCTCACTCATTGTAATTGCCGAACGTCAATTCTTGGGTGCAGAGGAGTGTATATTGTGAGAGCTCTGCTCTCAGACACATCCCCTGCATTCGTCCATGCTCCTTGTCTGTTTAGGAGCAGAGGCAGCGTGCCTTCATAACTATGCATGGCGTGCTGACATGCTGCTCTTAAACGGTCATTTCCATGCAGGAATAAGCTATTCCTGCACGGAATCTTACTGAATCCCGGGGATAGTCTTGTCTATATAGGATAGAACAATAAAAGGACTTTCGTGAATATACCTACAGGTAGTACACATCACACATTTATAGGTTCCTTTATCTTTCTGAGTATAAACAGGACAACTTAAATTGCTGTCTCTCTGTAAAAGGGTTTTTAAACTATTTGTCTTTTTTATGTACACACATAAGCTTTTCTCCAACAACCTTAAAAATATCATTATTTCCTTTTAAAATTCTCCAGTTGTCCAAAATAATTTTTCTAATACTATCAACCGACATATCAAGACTACACAGTGGCATAGTCTTATTATAAACATTTTGTGAAAGTTTATTTATAGGTTTAAATAGAACTGGAGCAAAATGGGAATTTCTTTTTAAGGAAATTTTGATGGCACTAAATAATAATTTATCTCTTATAACCTCTCTCCAAGAAAAGGGACATAAGAAACAACTTTTTTTTCTGAAATTTTTCTTCTCTAGTTATTATTATTTTTGTATACTTATTTAAAGGGCATTTTTTGTAAGTCTGTAATGGTCTGAAGAAGCAGCCTTGAGCTATGAAAGCACTAACTGTTATTAAGGTTCATTTAGCCGTGCTACATGACTCATTGGTTCTATTTTACTATAGTTGTTCTTATTTTACCGATTAGAGAAACATTTTATCAGCCAACCGTTTTCTTCTTTTATTTGTGTTTACATTGTGGTATTCGGTGGCTGAGTATGGCTGAAGGCATTGACATTGAACTGAGCTTTAATCCAGCATCTTCCAGAGAGATTGTTATGCTTCCAAAGATGATGCTCAGTGATACAAACCCATTTTTGAATTATAAATGGGATGAGAGACAACTTGGTGCTGAAACTGCAGGTACTGACTGTGACTTGTTTGACAATGAAATAAGGGAATTTCTGAATGAACTTTATAAATTCAAATGCTTACAGTGGCAATGCTTACACATGGAAGCATGCCTACATTTTAGAATTATACCAAGAGGTTTATGTATTGTAAAAATGCCCACCTTTGGTGACATTTTTCCAGTCTTATTGAAGAGATGGCAACAAATCAATCGCATTATATCAGACTTTTGATAGACTTTTTTAAGCCTTCCAAATTGACTTTGATTGATGAGATCATTTTGCATCGTTAGCAAATTTTCCATAAGTATTCCTCATCCCTTGTTCAGTCAGTGCTGTCGGAGATCAATGGGTGTGTACTTGCTTTTGAACTTAGGTTGCAGAACTCAAAACAGAGGAAACTTCAGAGAGATTTATCTGATTTTAATAGTGGGCAGGTTTTTTTCCTGGCCCAGGAGAGTGGTTAATAAGAACTGGACTTCTAGTACTTCTACTGTCCCGGTAGCTAGTGAGAATGTGACTCTGCTAGTTAATGCTAGTGTTCCTTCAACTAATGTTTCATGTATGGAGGATCCTGATAATAACTGTTGTATGTAAGAAGGTTTTGACAGCAACAATACAGCCCCAGGTTTTTCCAGCCCTCCCCTTACCTATACAGATGACTGGTACAACGGACAGGAACTGCTCTTTGAGTCGCGGAAGGAAGTGGAGAAAACACTTGCCAGAACATCAACACAATCAAAACATCATGAAGATGTAGGGACAAATAGTAGACCTCTGATTTGGAATATTTTGGATAAGCAATCGAGAGTGAACAAATGGTCCTTGAAAAAGTTTAACTTTTATTCCTGCCTTTGAGGCAAACTTTAGTAAAACTGTTATTGACTTGAGACTCTTTGTACAATATATGCTAATGACAGCTCAGTTGATATTTTTAAGAAACTAAGTATGTTTAACCCTAGTTTACTTCCATCCTTGGAAGTTTTTTGTAATGCTTGTGAACATGATTTAATAGAGGTAACTTTAGATAAAGGTATTGGTAAGAAGAGTAGGAAGTTTTTATCTAGAAATGAGTATGAAGCACTGCAAATACTACGTAATGATAATAGCATTTCTATTTGACCTGCCAATAAGGGTGGAGCTGTTGTATTAATGAACAGATCCTTTTATGGTGATAGTATTAAGGGGCTCTTGAGTGATTCTAGAGTCTATAAAAGAATTAGACGTGCAAGGGTAGAGGCACTTATTGGATCTGTTTATTCCACGCTATATGACTGTTTACTTGGAAATGGTATTACTTATGATTTGTTTAAATATTTAATGGTTGATTATTCATTGGTTCCTACTTTTAGTGGGCTACCCAAGATACATAAGAATCCTGTCACCCCTCCACTCAGACCTATAGTATCAGGTTGTGGATGGGCGATGGAGCCTGTTTCAATATATGTTGAACATAAATTGAAAAGTATTTTAAATAACATTAACACAGTTTTGCGAGATACTAAATAGTTCTTAACTGATCTTTTTGCCTTTGTAGATACTTGTTCTTTTAGGGCTCAAATTTTGCTTGTTACTTTAGATATCTATTCCTTATTTACTGTCATCCCTAATGACTCAGGAATAGAGTTCCTGAGAGAATTTCTGCATTGCAATACAGTTATGACTAACAGGGAGAACAGATATATGTTTATTTATGGAGCTAGTTTTAGAACATAATGTTTTTGTTTCAGCCGGCGAGTATTATTGGCAGCGTACTGGTGTAGCTATGGGCACATCTTGTGCCAATAGCTACACCAATATAGTTTTAGCATTTTGGAAACATAAATATGTTCTGGGGAATAATGTTTTTGCCCCTTATATTTGTTTTATAAATGTTTTGTTGATGTGTTTTTGCTCTGGAAGGGGATGATTTTTATTAGGTACATTCCTATTGCTACTTCATTTTTGCAGACAGAAGGTCTTATGAACATGTAGTTTTTTAGATGTTATTATCATGAAGAATGATAGAGGAGATTTCAGTACAGGTGCATACAGGAATGATTGTCGTAGATATAGTATTCTGCAAAGACATGGTTTGCATCTTCAATTTATTTATAAGAACATAATCAAAGGTCAAAGTATGAGGATGTCTAGATTGAATAGTAGGCAACAAGGATTTCAGCAAGACTTAAGCCTATTGAAGGATGAGCTTTTGCAGAGGGGATATAAATAAGGTGAAGTTGTGGGTATGTTATCTCACATGGCAGAGCTTCACAATAACTTAGTGAAACCTTACTTTTCAGCTGGGACTATTGATACAGCTCCACAAATTAGATCTAATAATCAAAGGACTCAAGTTCATATCTCCCTATTTTATTCCAGTGATATAGGGATGATATGACAAGTTGTGCAGAGGAACGGGCATATTTTAACAATAGATGACAGGTTAAAAAATTTAGTGGGGGAGAAACCTAGCTATTGTTATATAAATAGAAAGAATTTAAAGAGACTCTTGTGCTACAATAGAAAATGTCAGGTTAACACTGTAAACAGAGTAGGAACCTTTCCTTGCAGCACCTGTAATTTTTGTACTTTTATTAACTCTGAAGGTAGTTTTCAACATCCAACGTTAGGGACTAGATTTGTGTTTAACCTGACCTCCAATTATAACCCCAGGGATGTTGTTTATTTGGCACAGTGCATTATGTTTCACCTTTTATATAGGAAAGACTAATAGAAGCCTTAAAGAACATATTAGAGAACATATTGGGCATACTAGACAGCTAGATGAAACAAATACACTCGCAAGATGTTGCTCAATATAGGCTGGCACATTCTTTTACTTTCATGGTTATTGATGGGTTGGATTTCTCCATTAGAATGGCTAACTTTAGTAATGCCACCGAAGATAGAGAATTACGCTAGATAATCAAGTTGCAAGCCGACAAAGATAAGGGGTTAAATGAGAAGTTCTGTTTAAAACTTATACTAAAGTCTAGGCAGTTACGGAGATAAGTTTGTTTGAAATTTAAGTATTTTTAAAAGTCTAGGTAGTTACAGAGATGAAATGTTGTTTTAATGGTGCTGTTTCTTTAAATCTGAAAGTCTGCAAGATTGGATATTTTGTATTCTAGCTAGAAGTTTTTTTTTGTTTTATCTTTGATCTTGTGATTTGAGACTGCATTTTGATTAGTGCTTTTGAATTTTTTTGTGGTTATTTAAAGGGCGTTTTATATGAGTCTTTAATGGTCTGAAGAAGCAGCCTTGAGCTGTGAAAGCACTTATCATTATTAAGGTTCATTTAGCCGTGCTATGTGACTCATTGGTTCTATTTTATTATAATAATGTATCTCTTATAACCTCTCTCCAAGAAAAGTGACATAATAAACTCAACTTTTTTTCTGAAATTCTACTTCTCTAGTTATTAACCTAGAGGATCTAATAAATTGTCCTTTGGGTATGTTCTTGATCACCCCAGGATGATTACTGTTAAAATGTAAATAACAGTTTGAAATATTTTCCTTAAGAAATATGTTGCTGTGGAAGGCATTGTTAAGCACATCTCATTCTAGGGTGATATTCAGAAAGTGAATTTTAAGACCAACACTCCCCTAGGTAAATTTCAAAAAAAAAAATCTGACTTACTATTAAGTTCTTCTAGAAACTGCTCACAGTCAATCATATTTCCCTTAATAATAAAGAACAAATCATCCACAAATTTTTTAAAAAAATACAACTTTATCAAAAAGTATGTTTTTAGGCAAGAACTCACTTTCTCACCAACCCAGAACTAGATTGGCAAATGTGGGGGACAATGTAGATCCCATTGCAATACTTTTAATTTGTTTAAAATATTTTCTTTTAAATACAAAAAATAATTGTAATCTGACAATAGTTCCAATAGCAAACAATATAAACTATTTTTTTTTCATTTGAAACACTGGTCTTTTTTGTCAAAAAACACCTAATAAAATAAATTCCTTGATCATGTGGTATACATGTAAATAAGGAAACTACGTCAACCGTAAACATCAAAACATTGGCATCTTCATAACTGTATCCTTATGAAAGATCCTAATTTGATCCAAAAAATGTGTCCATATACAAAGAAATGCCTTGTTGTTTGGTGCAGAGACAATCGGTCTAAAGGTGGGGCTTGTCAGACTCTTGTGTGTATTAGGGATGCCAAACAACACTCCGATCCTAGTGTTTTCCACCAGCATAAAGTTATATAATTCATATTCAATTTCATGGTTCATTAACATCATATAAACAAACATGAATGAATTTATAACCTTTATGTATATCACTCAAAGTGATCTCATTATATTCAGCTTCATTTCTTAACATGTTTTTCCATAACTTCCCTATAGTCATACATCACACAATGAGTTCATAGGTTAATAGGTAAGTACTAGGCTAGTTGCCCTTGTGGACCATTTCCCTAATTCCCTCAAAGGTACAGTCAAACCCTGTACTTTGTATCTGTGAGGTACACAGCTTAACCATTATGTCAATCCCCAACTCCATGTTGGGGGTATTCAAGAACATTCTTTCAAATGAGCCGCGTTAGCACAAGGACTATCATAGCAGCTTCAGAATTGTGTGATAAAAAACATCCATACCTGCCTGAGCTTCATCTCCCTAAAGAAGAACGCTAGAAAGGAACAAGGCAAGCAGTTTTCTTTCTTGTTTTGAAGGAATTCTCGAAGCACTGGGTGTTTTTGAATGATTAGTTAGTAATGAGTGGTCTTGTACTCATTTTGTACTGTTCTGCTTATCTGGTGCTTCACGATACCTGACAGCGTGCCAAAATATCATTTATTTATGTTTTTGGCTTACAGTGACAGCAGTGCTTTCACTATGGTGGGGCGTGTTACTTTGAGTGAGGGTCTCTGGAATTGGTAGGGAACTTGGATGGTAAATAATGTTGCAAGGTACATTCAACTTGTGATTGTTCAGTATTATTACAGTGCATGCCTACATGCAGGCCAGGGAATGGATGTTGAATCTTATGCCTATTGATGTGTCAGTGTTAGGCATGCCTCTCAACTGTCCAGATTTTCACAGACTGTCCAGATTTTTTGCCTCATATTTTTGGTCTGTTCCACATAAAAATATTAGTTTTCTGAAAAATCATTGAGGATTGAAGTCAGAAAATAATGGCAGACTTTTGGGTTTCAGACTTCATACCCTTCAGAAAAATCCATGCTAATGTAAAACCTGTTATTCTATTAACTTCCTAAGTCTGTAAGAGCAATATTAAAAAAAAAAATCTCTATTTTGGTCCTTTGTCCCCCCCATTATGTATGACTTTCTCCAGATTTCTTCTTTTATGAGGTTGAAAGGTATTGTGTTAGGAGGAGATGCATTAGGTGACACAACAAAACTGGTTACAGTACTAATGTGTTATGTGGGGTGAATCATGTCAAGCGCATATCAGTCTGTAGGAGTTGAATAACTACTATCTGACATCATGCTGGTGTTATTGTGAAAGTTGCAGTTACTGTACTATTGTGTGTTATATTTGCTGGGGGGAGAGAGATGGTGCATATAGTTGATGTTTATCCACCAGACTTACAGGCTGTGACTGTTTACAATTCTCCACCAATCCACATGTACTGCAGACGCTGTGAGAATATCAGAGGTTTAACTAAAATGGCTTGGAGCTGGAAGTTTATACTTGCAGGTAGTCATACAGTACCTATATTAGTTTATGGATCCCATAGTTTCTTCCATGCACCCACCAACTGGGCTCAGTAAGAAATCTGTCTAGGGGATGTGCTTTCCATAGCCCATGTAACACTTAAGATCAGAGTAGCAGCTAGGTTAATTGATGCCTTGGACAGCCCCTGCACTTGCAAATTGATGGAAGAAAAAAAAAACTCTTTTGAAGTACCCTCATTCAATCCATTTAAATACCCACACAGCAGTACAAGTCTTTATATGGCTCAAATAAATGAATACTGGCATCACATCAGTGCTGCATGCAGTACTTGTTTGAAATGCTGATACTAAACTTCCTCAGTGATGATCACATACGCCCTGGCAGCTTGTTCCCAGAGCAGCTGTCCCCTTTGCCCCCTCCCTAGCTTTGGTTCTGATTAAGATTCTCAGCTTATTGATAGTGTGACAGGGCATTATATGTGAGGCCTGTGGTTCTTCAACTGTTGTTGCTGGGGGGGGGGGGGGTTGATATTGTTAAGACCTACACACATACTTATATACAGGGATATCTGTGTACAGTGACCTACACACATACTTATATACAGGGACATCTGTGTACAGTATAAGGTAATTGCTTTCACACCCTGTTGGTGTACAGTTGCAAACCCATGTCAGCCTGAGGAATACATATATACCTGGGTGACTGAGAAGGTTGTCTGGATAGAGTGAAACACATGGCCGTGGTGCACTTAATTAGCAGGAAAGTTAGTAAAATGTATCAGCTAGAGCCTGTTGAGGGCTTTTGCTGGATATACTGGGTATATCAATATGCTAGTCTACACTACTGAAATCCTCCAAAGGCTGCATGTCAGCCTTCTGTTGAACTATGTGGCCTCTGCACCTACAGATGCCAGGATCTGTCCCACATACAGCCGTGTGTGCACCCTGTGTTATCCTCTAAGGCAGTCACCCCTGCATCTTGTGGATAACACACGCAGACAGTATAAACATCACTCTTCACAAAGCTCCCAGATTCACATGTGGGTAGCCATCCTTATGTATGTCAAAGGCACATAGTTCTTGCCACCTCTCCCATGTTGATTGTGTAGTTGTGCAGGGGTATGTTGAGTATGACCATGCCACATGTCACAGGCATATTTCTTGTCACTTTCAGGTTATCATGCCAGAATGTAGGAAACACAGCAGATGCAAGTTCTCCCATGCATGGAATGAGATCCTGCTTCAGGCCCCCTATTTCACATGGTTGGCTAATGCTCTGTCATAAGAAATCTGTCTGACCCTTCCATACATATGTCTGGTGGGACATGATAGCTGACATAAACATTGCCTGTGACTAAAATCAAACATTTTATCAGGTACAAGAGAGATCACAGACATGACAATCTCCAGATGAACTAGGGTTGCCCACCTGGTACAACAACAGGGGGTAATGAGAGGAGGGTCTTTTGACTGAAAAACCTTTGACAGAGATATAGGAGTTCCTGTCAATTCAGCAAAGGGGTACATAGAATTCTGACATCTATGGTGAAGTGACAGACTTTGATGCAGAGTTAAACAGGGCATCATGCATATCTGTTGATGACGCCCCAGGAGGCTATGTTTAAACTATAGTCATTCACTGTGAGCTAATACAAAATGCAGCTATGATTTTTTTCTTTTACAGGAACATCATGGGTTCAGTTGCAGAAACATCTTGCTTAAAGCATGCTACTTATTTTTTTGGTAGCATTGTATTAAGTAGTAGTAGTAATGTATTCACAGGTATTTGTGAGAGGTGAGTGGATAATTTCTTGGTGTTTCCAAAGGTGCTGTGTTATTACAGTCCTCCACAGCAGATATAGGCATTCTTGATGTGAAGGAGCTGTCTCGCTCTCATCATGACAATGATGATGATGTCAGCCACATCCCAGCATGCTGAGTGGTCCCGGTATCAGTAGTGAACTTGTACAAATTGATGGCTTCATGCCCACCTCTTTCCATGGACACAGATTCTTTGCCTGTGCATCCCATCCCTGAAACCCAGGATAATACTCATGCACAAGTTGCACAGTTACCCTTCATTGCCACAAGCTCCATAGAGCATTAGGATGGCATCATGGGAAGGCAGGTCAGTGACTAAGCATGCCATGGGTATCGTCCAACTCCCAATTTGAGTAGGTCCATGTCAGCCCGCCAGCATTTTTGCAGTGCCTTGATACAAGGACAGGCCGATACCAACACAGGCATAGCTGAGTTGGTTTGGGTAGTACATCATCTGCATGACGGCTTAGAGAATGTATGGGCCACATGCTCAACATCATGGAAATGTGGCATAGGTTAGTATGTACCCCTGTGCATCCAAACATCACAGCTAACACACTTTCCAATGGCCATTCCACCCTTGCCTCCAGTTGGGAAACCAACTGTAGAAAAAATAAATTGCTTATTTTTTTTAAATAATGCCATTGTATGAATGGAGCTTAATGTTCTTCCATGGTTTCCTCACTGTAGGAGATGCAGGAAGTATAAGTTATGTACTGTGCAGGCATTCAGCATATACATGCTGAAAATTGCACACTGGATATTTATCATAACTGATTCTGTTCCAGAAAAATGAAATAGTGTTAGGTTGATATATATTTGGAGCTGCTTCCACTCACAGCATTCTGACATGTCATAGTTTTAAAAATAAGAAACGAGTATGCCTATAGAGTGTTTTGCTGCCCTGACTTATGTTTGCCAGCTAGTACTTGTAGCAGCATAGTTAATGTGTATATTTTTTTATTTTTTGTTTGGATTGTGTTATGATTGCAACTCTTAAAATTATTCCAGTAAATAACACATATTCCAAAAGAACTGGATATAATAGAAAAACAAAAAACTTTATAAGAAAATAAAGTTTTATTTTTCCAAGCAGTGTTATTATATCCAGTTCTTTTGGAATATTTGCATAGCACTATGAAAGCAAAAAATGCAATTGAGATCTTTCAATTCAACACTCATGCCAAAAAAGTAAATATCCCTGTGGCATGGCTATCAAACTATTTTCTGTGAGTCCTGCATGATTTACAATAAGTACTTTGATTACGCTGTCCAGTTAGCATGCATGCATGGTTCTGAACAGTGAAAACCTTTTATTGTGTAATGTAATTTATAGACTTGTTGCTACCTATGGCAGTACAGCATATATCCTGGTTTCTGGAAATGTGCTCCATTGCAAATTGTAGACTTCTGTGTACTACACACTGCTGTGCTCAGGATGAGGGGAAGGCCTGTTTAGCATGGTAACGTGGCAGTGACAGACAGCTAAAAAAGGCAGAGAATAACTACTTAAGCTGCCATTCACTATGGTGCTCTGCTTAGGTGGCATACCTATGGTGAGTCATAAAACTGTTTCACTCAGTAGGCATGACTGTGAGCTGGGCAGTGTTTCCATAATATTGCAACGAGGGGATCTGGTATAGTGCAGGCTGCCATTGGTGGGAGCTTACTAACATCACTGATTGTGCTGAGACAAGACTGCTTGAAGCAGAAAGTCTGCCTGTTGTACCTTCCATTCAAGGAGATGTCATTTCCGTTTGGCAACATATTAGCAGGAAAGGGAGATTAGTCCAATGCCAGTCACACCATCATTATACTGTGTGTGGTTGATGTCCAAAAGGTCTCCCCATTGGGACCAGCTGGTACTGGACTGTTGCTGTTTTCACAAACAGTTAAGAGGGTGGCAGCTTGCTTAGATACTCTGTACATGGAGTACAAAGCCTACACATTGGGGTAAACCATATATGTGGCCTTTCCCACTGTGTGCAGCTCTTTCAAAATCACTATGAGCTTTGCCAGGTAAGTATAATATGTATCATTCCTTGTCCAACGTTCAGCAATATTTATGAATAAAACTATGGAACATCTGGGAGTTATATGAGTAGATTAAAATGATGCACAGCGTGTGTTATGTATCACTGAAACTGTTATATGAGTAGATTAGAATGATGCGCAGCATGTGTTATGTATCACTGAAACTACTTTATGAGTAGATTAGAATGATATGCAGTGTGTGTTATGTATCACTGAAACTGTTTAGTTCTGTGTGTTCCATTGTAGTTTTACATTTAAGATAGTCAGTGATTAAAAGCATCAAAGATAAATTGTATCCTATTCTAACATTTTACTGTACATATTATATAACTTATATGAATATTGTTCAGTTACAACATTGTACTCTGTGGAGCTTTTCTCCCTGACCCTACGCTGAAAAAGGGCTATCTTAGGTTCAGTCAGAATTTCCTAGTAAATAAATAAATAAATAAATAAAAGATAGTTTGAAAAGAGGGAGATCACTACAAATGGCATGGCTGTGTACTGCTAAGATCCTTCTTCTCATAACTCCAGGATCTGATATTCAATCCTAAGTTATATTTGCTGTCTGTTTGGATTTCCCATTATCTCTCCATGTCTAAGCCAAGCCCACAATAAAACTGGTTCACCTGTAGACAACAGCAGGTTTTTAAATTATTGTAGACTGTCTCCCTCCCGTTCTAACATATTCAGCCAAATATGCTAAGAAATTAAAAGGACATGTATAGCTGCAAAACTACAATTGAAGGCTTTGGGGCAGTTCTAAATTCTTTTACTCCTACAGGTATTTTTCAGAAAATATTTGAAAAGTCAGTTATAGGTGATAATATTCCAAAACATGCACTTGAAGGACTTTTAATCATGAGAGACACTTTATTGAAAGCAACAACTGCAGTATTCTGCCCAACAACTAGGAAAATATCAGAGCTATTGCACAGATATATTGATGCATACTTGCAAAGCATGATAGATGTGTTTGAATCTTTTTGAAGACACACAGAGGTCACTGCAGGGTCAGTAGCCCGTGGGCTGTCAGAATCATTTATAAAAGGTTTATTAGCACCTATAAGACATCAGATAAAATGTTTAGTTTAAGTTGGCCCTGTTTAGGTATACATGAAATTGTTAACACAATATGTAGAAGGTACTATATAGTCAGACAGGAAAAAGAGCAGCAGAAAAAATAGTGGATGCTCAACCGCAACAATCTGAAGAGATTTACAGGAAAAGGCGCTTAACAGGAGCGACAGGGGAAGTAGAGATAGATTTAAAGTCTTCTAGTATCCCTTATCAGTAGAAGCAAAGAAAGGAATTAAACCTGTAATTTCTGCATTACTCCAGCAAGGAATAGTAGTCCCTACTAGAAGCCCATGTAATTATACTTATTTTGCCGGTTAAGAAACTGGGCAAGGATAGCTATAGATTTGTACAAGATTTAAGAGCAGTCAGTGTAGAAGTAGCGCCGACTTTTCCAGCAGTACCTTATCCGCTACTGTATTAAGTTCTAGTCCTTCAACAGCTCCCACCTTTCCGGTGATTGATATTTCTTCTGCTGTCTTTTCTATTCCTATTCACCCAGTCAGTATTTGTTTGCTTTACTTACATTGGAGAACAGTATTCATAGACAAGGTTACTCCAAGGATATGTAGAATCACCTACCTTTTTCTCTAGAGAAATGAAGAAACAAGTAGATAGAAATCAATTTCCGTCTGTGTCAGCTCTAATACAGTACGTAGATGATTTACTTTTAGCTTCTGATTCTTATTCTAACTGTTGACAAGATACTGTTTTCCTTTAGACCAAGTTAGCAGTCCTGGATTTTATGGTTAATAAGGCAAAATTGCAGTTATGGAAACCACAATTCCAGTCCTTAGGACATCTTATTCAGAAGGATCCCAGATCTTACCTTCGTGCATTACTGCTAGTCAAGCTGCACCACGTCCTACAACATTAAAGCAGCTGTTTACCTCCTTGGGATTTACAGGTTACTGCCATCAATGGATTTCAAGCTATGCAAAAGTAGTAAAGCCTTTGTTAGAATTGTTGAAAAAAGACATCCCTGTGCCCTTGCCTTAGCAATAGTACCATGAGCAGGCTATCTTGCAACTAAAAACTTTACTTTCAAATCCTTCCACTCTTGGGCTACCAGATTATTCAAAGAAATTCTTTCTATTTTGTTGTAAAAGGAATACAGTGGCATTAGTATTATTAGCACAACATATAAATGATGGGTATAGACCAAATGCTTATTTTAGTCCCAGTCTTGATCACGTAGCTGCAACCCACCTCCCACTGGCTTAGGGTGTTGGCTGCAGTGGTTTGCATTGTAAAAATTATGGCTGCCCTGACTCGGTATGAGACTTTTGTGGCAGCCCCACATTCAGTAGAAGCACTGTTGTTGAGAACTAAAATATAGTATTTATCAGCCTCTAGCCTGTATAAATATAAATTGTCTTAACTTAACAATCTTTCTTTGCAGGTTATTAGATGTCCTATTCTTAACTCTGTGTCTTTAATCTCCTCAGCAGATGAAGGTGAACCCCACAATTGTATGTTTGTACTTCCTTCTAGATCAGACCTAAAATCCTGAATTGCCTCCATTTGTTGATAGATAGATCATGTGTTTAAAGAGAAGATGGTTTGTTAGCGGGTGCATTTTCTGTGTGTCCAGCAAACTGAGTATGATTGACTGGACAGGTGAATGGAAACATGTCTGCTCAAATAGCTGAACTTGTAGCCATTAATAAATCATGCAAATTAGTGAAAGACAGAGCACTTACAAATTTTACAGATTTTTGCAATGTCTGTGGGGTAGTTCATGATTTTGGGACACTTTGGAGAGAAAGAGGGTACATGACATCAGCAGGAATTCTTATTAAAAATTCTATCATTTATAATGAACTGTTAAATGCACTTCTGTTACCTAGAGAAACAACCGTGGTTAAGTGTGCCTCCTGTAAGGCCAATGGTTTTTATATTACAAAAGGAAATGCTTTTGCTGACATGGTAGCTAGACAAACTGCATTGTCTTATCCTGTTCAGGCTTCATTTTTGCAGAAAATACAACGATCTAATGCACCTGTTTAGTTACAGGAAGTGTTTTTATTTCAGAATCAAGCTGATGACTGTGAAAAGGTAAGGTGGATATGTAATGGCTGCAGCCGCTCCCCAGAATTATTATATTGACATCCAGATGGGAGGTTAGTAGACACACACGTTTTCTAGTACATTTGGTATGGGCATTTTGCTTTGACTATTACATGCAAAAAATGCGTTAAGACAATTTTTGACTGAATGGTATGCCCCTTACACTTCTGAAGTCATTCAGCATTTTGTAAATACTTGTACAGTATGTGTTGAATATAATTTATCAAAGGGTGTTCCTGTCCCCACAAAACTCTTGAAAAAGCCATGGGGACCTTTTGTGTACAGTGGAATTGTATCAAGCTCTCACAACATCAAAAGTTCAAATATATTTTGTTAATTGTGGATGTCTTTTTTCTTGGGTAAGTTGAAGCTTATCCTTGGCCAGAAATTACATGACCACAGTTGTTAAGAAACTATTGCAAAAAGTAATACCTGGATTTGGTGTACCTTGTTGTAGTCAATCAGGCAGAGGAACTAATTTCACAAACCAGATCATACAATAAGTGTGTAAAATCATGAAAGTGAACATGCAATATCATTGCCTGCACAGACTCTAAGCTTCAGGGGTTGTTGACAGAATGAACCAGACACTAAAGACTAGAACTGCAAAATTGTGTGAGGAAACCACCCTTAAATGGCCAGAGACATTGGCTCTTGTTTTTACTATGCACAGTGCAATTAGCACTTCTAGAAAATATTTTCCCCATGAAATTCTTAAGGGAAGGCTCATGAGAATGCCAGCTATACCGTTGCCCAGTAATTTAGAATTACATGATGTTGATGAGTCTGTCTTTCTGTATTGCAAGTCTCTCATTTCTGTTCTGCAGTGTATTCATTAGCAGGTCATTACAGCCCAAGAGCAACCTGATCCTGCCTCCAGTCATAATGTTGTGCCCCAAAATTGGGTGTTTGTTAGATCTTTCTGCAAACACCACACCCTTCAATGAAGATGGAAAGGACCCTTTCTCCTTGCAACAGCTACTGCAGTTCAACGTGAAGGATCAGCTTCTTTGATTTATGTTTCGCATGTTAAGAAGGCAGTCATTAGCAATGAATGCCAAGGAGACATCAACAACATCATTCCACCCACTATCAACTAATGTCATCCCATACCAGAAGAGAAAACAGTGAGATCAGCATGGTCTGAAGAGAGGCCTAGTGATCCAGCAAAGTTATCTACAATGGACACTGAGTAGGAATCAGCCTAGGAATCTGGAAATAAGTCCGGTTACCAGGCGTCGCTCATAGGACTTCCATCAGTACAGAACTCTGTGGAATTTGTTTGGAAATTGACGATACATGAACATTAAACATAAAATGAATCAACCCTCTTTGCAAATTTTTGAGAAACCTCTCCAGCCCCAGCCTCCTCAATACTCATGTTGTTTTATCTTTGGAACATCTGTATTAGTACTCATCATCCTTTATTACATGTAAAACTGTAGTGGTGGTGCGGTAGCATTGTCGCCTCATAGCAAGACGTTGTCCCGTTCGATTCTTAGCTAGAGCGTCTTCTGTGTGGAGGCATATGTGAATGGGGCGTGCCTTCGTTGAAGGTTGTGCATCAAGGCTGGTAACCCGGTACGTAAAAATCCACTACCAATCATTAGCGGACCGAAATTCTGCTGTGGCGACCCCTAACCGGGAAAAGCCGAAAGACACAGACAAACAAAATCATTTATTACATGTCCTTCTTTCATCAGTAGCCATCAGAACTTAAGTATTGAACAATTTTTTTATCAAAAATAAATGGTTAAAGCTGAACAAGTATATTTTTGTGCCACACTGCATACTTATGCCAAGACAGTGTATGTCAGTAACTGTTGGGTGTGTGCACATATACCAGTGGCACATAATGGGAGTATTCATTTGTTTCAGGTACCCGTAACAGTAGGAACAGTAGTTTGAAGGATTTTGGTAACCAAAAACAAAAGGGACAGGAATTATTTTTGGCATAATGTTACTCCCTTTAGACTGGTTCCACTCCAGCTATCATTGACTGTAAAGGGACACACTTATTACATTAAAATGGAACACTTCTTCTCAGTAGAGTGACTGTAATATTACCCAGTGAGTGTATAAAAGGGCTGATAGTCATGTTGTGTGTTTTATTATAATGTGGAAACCAAGTTTACCTCTGGTTACCTGCAGATTGGTCAGGATGTTGTTACATTAGTTGAGTTATTCCAGTTGTATGACATACAGAGACTTTACCCAGTGGGAAAATTCACATTGCTTGCCAAAGAGGGAGACAAAGAACATCATGAATCCTGTCTGGATGATACATGCCTCTTGAATTTATCATCACAATTTATAACACATTACATTCAAAGGACTTTCTCACATGGTTTTGGGTGATGATCATCTTGTTCCTGCCTATGGGGACAGTAAAGTCAGTCTGGAAAATGAACTTGATAAGTTCAGATATTTTAGCATATTTTTCTTAGTTTCCTAGCATACCTAATGAAGGATTTATAATTATTTCATGTTCTCTCCATAAAAATACAATTTATCTTTCCAAAAAGGGATATTACAGACATTATAGATATGACTGCTACAATCATTTGTAAAAGAAAACTAAAAATCTAATCATATCACACACACATGCACACACACACAAAAACACACACTCCATAGGTACAGGACAAGAAGAATGTAGAAATAACTACATTTAATTGTTACTCGAGTTGTGTTTGGCGCTTAGTATTTAAACAATGACAACAAAAGATGTGGATTTTTTTATCTTCAGTTAGTGTTTTAGAAAAAATAGTAAATAGGTAAATGTTAAGTGATATAATGTAAAACAAGGCATTCTTGATGAACTAACAGACTTACAGCTTAAGCACATTTTAAAATTGTGCAATAAATTAAGCATGCTTTCACTTATAACAGTACTTAAAATGCTGCTGTATTTTATAAAGGACTTAGACATAAACATCTAATAACAAATTTTAAAATAACAGTCCCCCGGATTTACTAATCTTCCGTGTAATACTAGATTAGTCTTACACGGAAGCACCAGTCTAAGAGTATGACGGCAGCGCGCCATGCATATTAATGAGGGCGCGCTGCCTCAACTCTAAAGCTTACACGGAGCATGGACGAGTGTAGGGGGCATGTCGGACTGCAGAGCAGTCCAAAAATCCACGCCCCTGCAATGAAGAAATGCCGCAATTTCGAGTTACATGATCGAGTCCACTCACATGTGCACAATGTAACACTACACTCCTCCATATGTTAAACAACTGACAAAATTAAAAATAAAAAGAGTTTTTTTAATTTTTTTTCATCCGATATAGCTGCCCATATTTGCGCGTGTTTGCGCGGGTTTGCCCGTTGCTTAGCTACAGTTAGCAGCTTAGACACCAGAAGAGGATAATAAGAAAAAACATAGGCAAATTAAGTAAAATAGTGATAGTGTAGTGGTTAGAGCTTTCACACAAAAAGAAGGCATTCCTGGTTCGAGTCCCACTACTGCATGTTCCCTTTTATGTTGGAAATCTGTATACAAAAATATTTCCTGACATTTTTTATGTATAAGTTTTGTAAAAAGCATTGAAATGTTAAATGTAGTAGTGAACGAATTTTATATATATATATATATATATATATATATATATATATATATATATATATATATATATATATATATATATATATATATATACACACACACAAAGGTGAAATGGTTATGCATTCTGAGGCATGAGTACCCTATTTTAAGCAATATAAAGCACTGCTAAGCACATTGTACCAGTATTGAGCATATTTAAATCCAATTGCGCAAAGCTGTGCACCTCGTTAACCAGCGCAATGTCTTTGCGCATAGCAGTGCACTGCACTAACCAGCGCAACCACAACGTATTTGTGCGTAGCTGTGCACCTCGCTAACCAGCGCAATGTTGGGCAACGTCGGGCAACGTCGAGCAACGTTGGGCAAAGTCGAGCAAAGTTGAGCAAAGTTGGTTAAACACGGCCACACCTCCTTTACTGTACCTTATCCGGTCAGGTCTGCCCAGTAGGAAAATAAAAAGCAGTGACAGGGCTCAACCTCAGGATACTGTGCACTATAGCCACAGTACTTAACCAGTAAGCCATGCCAGCATTTCATAAACATGCACTTTCAACAGACACATATCTATCAAAGGAATTTTAAACATTGTCAACATCAGCTAAGCAGGTGTGTCTACAGCTGAGTTTTTCCAAAACTGGCCAATCACAAATAAGTGTGGGAAATGGGGCATATTTAAGCTCCACAGGTGGGTATACCTGCTATAACTTGTTGTAGCTTCCTTATGCAGTCAGCATGGCCGGTGTAGGAGAAGGCACTGGATTTAGAGTGCAACGCTGGGGCATCGAGGAGTCCAAAGTAATGGTTTGGCTCCTTGTCCACAATCATGAGGAAAGACTCCTGCGGGGCCAGTACCAGGGTACCTAATTTAAAATGGAGGCCTGGAACCGTCTTGCCCGTGATCTCACCAGTGCTACTGGTGTTCCTTGGACTGGTGAGCAGGTCAGGCACCATTATTCTGACCTGAAGCAACGTAGGGAGGATCAACTGGACCAGTGGATCCAGGAATCCTGTACAATGCCTAATGCCCCAGTACTAAGTAGCCATTTTATTAAGTAGTTAAGAATTGCTATGCTTGTTTATACTATGGATAGGTATGTCTCAATATCGCTGCATTTACTTCACAGCTGCAGGTGTCCAGGCTATGAACCAGCAAGCCCATGAAGATAGGCTACAAAGGCTGCATCATCAGGCAGGTTAGTAATTATTCTGTATGCGCTGTTATATAAAGTAAATGAGAGAGCCTTCAAAAAGTCTTTTAACCCAATAAATAAAGATGTAATAATCCTTTAATAAATGTATGATTCATGGAGTTAGTCTGTGTCATCTTCTTTGATATGTTGTTGTACTGTTGCATTCTACAAATAATAGTGTTGTATTAAGCAGTGTCAACCCACACTTGGGTAGGCCCATATAACGTGGATGAAGGGAGTGCCAGTACCTTGTATGCATATGTACAGCCCTCAACTGTAGGTTCATGGCCAGCATGAACAGGTTAATCTGGCACATGAGTAGCTTGGTATTGTGTTCCCCAGAAATGTCAGTGTGCTGCCAGAAATGTAGGGAGCTGTTAACATATAACTGATACTTTCACCTGAACATATCTAGATAATTATATGAAAGTAGATCTGTCAGTGTACCATCTTAGCAGTAGTGTGTGTGAGCAACTCTCAAAATATGTTGCAGTAACATATGCATCTTTGACAGTTTGTATGTAAGATACAGCTCATGTATATAATGATCTAGCAAAATCCAATTGAGCAATATAAGGACATTGGGTAGTGTAATAATACATGTAAGGGACATATAACTGCAGTTAATAGGAATATAGTGAAAACTAGAAGGATATATAAGTTGTTAATTGAGCTATCTTTTCCCACCCTACTGTATGTGCATAAAAATGCAATTCCACACCTCAATCGGTATGTCTAATCTCAAAACATTTGTTGGGACATATGTCCTATTGGTTTATAAATATTTGCATTAATTTCTATGTATGTGCCCTGTTAAAATAGCACAATATTGGTGGCCTGTTGCCATCAATTCAACCTGCATGCTGTTGTTCATAGGTTCATAGGTTGGTACTAGGCTATCAGCCCTAGGGCCTATACAAGCCTAGCCATAACAATTCCCTGGCTATTTCTTCCCACATTATTTACTTTCCTGGACCCCTGTCTAGCAGGGCGACTGACATGATCCCTGGGGTGAATTTCCTTTCTCCCATCCAATCTTCGAGGTTCCTCTTGAAGAGGTCCAAAGAGGCACTCTGCTTGACATGTATGGGCAATCTATTCTAGAGTCTGGGGAGTCTCTGGGTCAGGAACCTATCCCTCCAGCATGTTTTGTTTATTGTGATGACAAGGTTTAGATCCCTGGAGCGTTTAGCTCTGAAGGATTGGGATTTCTTTAAGTGTAGCATGTCCAACAGCTCTGGGTTTGACATGGCCTTGTATGTTAAGCATAGATCGCCTCTGAGTAGACGATATGCGACAGAGTATAGCTGGAGTTTTTTAAGGTGGGCAGCGTAGGGCATCTGCTTTAGGCCTGTGATTCTTTTAGTGAGGTATTTCTGAGGCCTTTCCAGTTGTTGCAGATGTCTTGAGAGGTACATACCAAATGGGGCATTGTATTCTATAATGGGTCTAATGAGGGATGAGTACAGTGGGACAATGACCTCCTTTTTTCTGGATGAAAAGCCCTTTGTGATGAGGTGTGCCACACTGAATGATTTCCTGACTGTTGTGGCGATGTGGTTATCGAAGGTGAGACCACTGTCCACCTGTGTCCCTAAGTCTCTTATCACACTTTCTGTGTTTAGTGTACTACCACCTATATGGTAATTCATGGATACATGTTTTTTCCCAAGGGGGATAATAACACATTTCTTGGCATTGAGCTTGAGCCCATGGCTCTGGCACCAAGCATCTGTTTCTGTAAGGCCCTTTTATAGAGTATCCACATCATTTGAGGATTCAATAATGGCTCCCAGTTTGCAGCCATCTGCAAACTTTGTTAGCCAGAGTCCCTTAGTGTTGACCTGTACGTCAGAGAAGTAGATGCCAAAGAAGGGCGGCCCCAGGACTGAACCCTGAGGTACTCCACTTGTCACTTGTCTGGAGCTGGATTTGGAGTCGGCTACTTTTACAGTGTGGGTTCTATCAGTAAGCCATTTAGCAACCCATTGGGTGACATAGGGATTAATGCCCAACTTAGTAAGTTTATCTATGATTCCAGAGTGGGGGATGGTGTCAAAGGCCTTGGCAAGGTCTAGATAGGCTGTGTGGACCACCTTACCCTTGTCCATGGCTCTGGAGACTGATTCAAAGAAGTCAATCAGGTTCAGGAGACAAGATCGGCCCTTCACAAACCCAAACTGGGTGGGGTCCAGTGTTTGAAGGTTGCCTGTGTCTTTGTTTATAAGTTCCATGATAATACGCTCCATGGCCTTGCAGATAAGGCTTGTCAGACTGATGGGATGATAGTTTCCAGGATCCAAGGTGGATCCCCCTTGTGGATTGGGATAACTGTAGCTCTGCGCCACTCAGTGGGCATGAAACCTGAGGTGAGGCTATGATTAAACATGACACTTAGGTGAGGTGCCAGTTCATATTGTAGTTCATGTAGTGCACAGCCCGGGATGTCATCTGGTCCCATGGATGCTGTATTCTTGGCTTTAGAGAGTGCGTTTTGTACCTGTGTGGCCATTATTACTGGAATTTGGCAATCTTCGGGTATTGAGATGGGCCATTTAGGGGGTGAGTGAGGGGTGAAGTTGGCACCGAATTGATCTGCCAGGATATTGGCAATATCCTTTGGATCAGTATATTTAATGCCATTCTGTTTTAGCTCAGAGCAGATCTGAGCATTGCCATTTAAATTCTTGACATAGTTATAGAATGCTTTGTGGTTGTCTTTGGAATCTTTGGCAATTTTATTTTCGTAACTAGCTTTGGAGGATTTTATGAGGCATCTCAGTTTCTTACTGAGGCTAGTAAGGGAGTTTTTGCATCCTGGGATTTTCCTCTTTTCTGCAAAAGTTTCTTCCTTTTGTTGTAAAGTTTGTTTATGGCAGGGGACCACCAGATTGGCTTCCTTTTTTTGGATGAGAGCATTTTGGTTCTATTTGGGATGGCATGATTGATGCATGAGTGGATGTGCTCGTACAGTGCCTTAGTGTAGGATTCAGCAGTTAAACTTTCAGTTCCCGTCTGCATGGGTGACATGAAGTTTGTCACTTCTGACTTGAGTAGCATGAAGTTGGCTTTGGAGAAGTTTTTTATGGTGGTTTCTTTACTGGGGGGTGGGGGTGTGCTGTGGATGTTAAGGGTGATTAGCTTATGGTCAGACCTGACTAACGAGGGGGTGACCATAGGTATGGAGCATTGATTTCCCATGTTGGTAATGACCAGGTCTAGGATATTGGAGCCCCTGGTGGGACTATGGATTAGTTGATCCAGGGCATTGGAATTTATGAATTCCAAGAACCGCTAAGAAAGGTGTTGGGACATGAGTAGTTTTCCCAGTTAATGGCAGGGTAGTTAAAATCACCCAGTATTAGGGTGTTTGGTTCTATCTTAATATTTTCCAGTATGTTTAGAAAGGTGTAGTGAGAATCTTGGGGTATGGTGGGGGATCTGTAGCAAGCTACAATTTGGATTGCAGTCTTACCTAGTGTTAGTTGCACTTGGAGAATTTCAGACACATTGTGTTGGCCATCTAGCCTGATGGTGTGAATATCTTTGGTGAATATTGACACTCCTCCACCTTTAGTGTTTCGGTCCTTCTTTGGTGGCCGAAAAGTGTGGTAAGAGTTGTAGCCTGGTATTGCAGGGGTGCTCTCTGGGGCCTTGAACCAGGTCTCAGTTACTGCACAGATATCGATGTTCTCCATTTTTAGGAGTGCCTCGAGAGAGTGCATTTTGAGGTTTAGACTTCTAGCATTGAGTAGCATTACCTTCAGATTTTGCATGCTTGTACCTGTTACGGTGGTGGTTTTGTCCTTTGAAGTTTGCCTAAAAAAGGCACTATAGGGGTGGCAAGAGCCTTAGCCAGTAACCTGAATCCCAGGGGCGACAGATGCAGACCATCTCTGGCAAAGCATCGTGGTCTGTCAATCATGTCATCCCAGGCAGACAGATACTGGATCCCCTTTGAATGACACCATAAGCTTAGCCAATTGTTGAAGTCAATAATTTTATCCTTATATTGTGGTATCACTATTGTTCTATATATGCATGTGTTATGCTTGCTTTTCAACTGTTGAAAATCTGGTGTGTTAGGTTAATGGGAATACTTCTGCATGCTGTTATAACTAATTGGGAATGCTGTTGACTGTTACTAACCCATATCTTTATTAAACTCTCCAAAACATAGTTCGTATGGGAAGGCCGGTCCCAGAGGATCCACCTATCCCACCTCAGCTGGCCATGGCACCAGCAGATCTGGTGCCCAGCCTGGGACCTCCTCCTCCATTGGCCCTGTGCCACCTTCAGGTGGAAGCACTGCAGGCGATGGGGCTCGGCCCCCAGTGCAAGCGTGGGTGGAGGAGGGGCACCTATCACCCTTCAAATGGTCTGGGCTGTGGTGCGTAGAGAGATTGAATGTTCTGTTGCAGAACCTCTATGCCAACTTGAGGCCTGAGTGATGCCACTCCCGGGTCAGCCTGCCCCTCCTACACAGCCCCCAGCACAGCCACCCTATGGCCCATGAAGGTGCAGTGGTGACTGCCCATGGGTGGAGACCTCAGTCCCACTGTTTCCATCTGGGGGCTCATGGGCTTGCGATTTCCAAACATCCCTCCCTGTCAAAGGTGTTCACCCACCATATGTGTCATATACTGCCCCTGTATGTGTCTTGTTTGTCTTGTCTGTTTACCTTCCCAACCTACCTCCCCACATATACCTACTAAACCTACCCCACATTCTACTCTCACCTAAAAAAAAAAAGGGCAATCTGCTCCCCCCAAAAAAAATTACGCCCCATACATAGCTGCCCATTTTGCACACATGCCCACTGGACACATGAAATGTTATTTAATTGGCATTACAACATACTTTGTTGTCCTCACCTCTCTCTCAGGGGTTGAAGGCTTCATATCTACCTCCAAATTTATTGCATGTGCACAGCTGTTGCTGTTGACGAAATGGGCAGCTATGGACCTTCTCTACACCCGTCCTGCACATCATGAGCTATTTTCCATACTGTCTTTCCCTCTTTGTGCCTCTTTTTCACCACTTTCCTATCTCCCCATTTTTCTTTTCTTTCAAAGAAGTGAGCATGGGGGTGAGTGGGAGTAAGCACTATTAAGCAGTAGTTAGCGGGTTTGCGCGGGTTTGCACTTGGCTAGGCAATGCGCAGCAATGCGCAAACTTGTGCAAACCCACTTACACCTGCTTAAAAGTGCCTTAGTCACTCTGTATGTGAGGGCCCTTGTTCTGCTCAGGAGCAAAATAAAACACCTCTGTAAGTCTCGAACCCTAGACCTTGCACACACTACACAACATGAAGTACCACTAAGCCACAGTACATATACATCAAGTTGTTGCTTAAATAATTATATCATGCATCAGAATGAGTGAATGTCAAGGAAAATTAGGAATACCATACCACACAACTTGTTCTGTGGATGTTGACCAACAGTTGTTGTGGGATTACATTACATGACTGTGATAAGAGAAGCAGCCATTCTAGCAGGAAATAATGTTACACCATCACTTTACAACCCCACACAGTATCACAGCAGGACAAACACTGGCATATCTGTTTAGGGCAGAGGCCATACCTCCCAACTGTCCCTAATTTTCAGGGATGCCCCTGATTTTGACACAAATTTTAGCTCTGTCCCTCTGAATCCCTCCGAAAGCTACTGACTTTGGCGAGAAAGATGATGAATTACATATAATGAATAATGACAATAATTAAGAGTTAGACACTTCTTTTACTTCAGAAAAGGTGTATTCATTCATATGCTCTGATTCTTTCACTGTCTCTACTTAATGGAACCAATATTTTAAAGGTGTCCCTGATTGTCCCTGACTTTTTCTTGACTTTTCCCTGAGTCTGTTCAAATATGTATCTGATTGGTTGAGAGGTCTGGCAGAGGCAGAAACACAGAGGCATATCAGCCTTTCTGCTGTTACACACTGTGCAAATAGCTTTGGAATGAGTTTCGGAAGCATACCCTTATGTAGGAATACAACACTGAAATACAAATGGATGTAGCCATGTACTGGTAGCAGCCAACTGTAAGAATGCCATTGTTCTATTGCTGAAAAGACCTGTGTGGTTCACAGACAAAAAATAACAGGCTATTCCCTGGCTATCATGTGGATAGGTCCACAGTTGGGAGTTATGCAGACAGACCACTTGCCTTGATAAACTAAAATGTACACAGCAACCCTGTAAGTCTAGCAAGATAAAATCCACACAATACTACTTATGCTCTCTGTACTTCTGCACCCCTACCCAAATGTAGAATATACCTGTGTGTGCAGGGTCTACCAAGGATGTAGGTAAGCATACTCGCAGTACTGAAATGTGTCCAGTTTTTCTGAGCAGCTTGTGCTAATGTCAACACTAAAAAAGCACAAACTGTTTAGAACTGAGTAAATGAATATTCACAGTATAGCAGTTCACAAACAATTCTTGTGCCAAAGGAATACATCTCAATAACTAGCTCTGTATGGCAGTTAATTGTAACAGTTGAAAAGAAAGTACATCTTTCCATGTATCTTGGGGTAGCATTTTGAGGGGTGAGTACATTTCTACACTGACAAGTGGGTACTGGAAGCAGCAACATTAGGTCTGAGTACAAAATGTAAATCTCTGGCTACACCCCTGGCTTCTGATATAAGAACTATACCAACCTTCTGTCTTAAACAATGATGTCCACAGCAAACAAGGATGATCTCCATCTTGGAAAGCTGAAAGTACCATGCCTACATGAGTCAGCAATTTATAGCTCTGGGTTGCTATGACAGTGGTTACTGCAATTACTACACAGCAGGCTGCATGCAATTAACAAACGGTGGCCACTAATTGGTGCAGAGGCCATCACATGCTCATATGCAAATTCCTACAAAAGCAGGCTGCAATCTCTGCCAACAAACTCAATCACTCTATTGCAGAGACTGACAGAGAGAGAGAGAGAGAGAGAGAGAGAGAGAGAGAGAGAGAGAGAGAGAGAGACAGAGACAGAGAAAAGGAAAAAATAAATATTACCAAATAATACAAAGGAAAGGTATGTGACACATATGTATTTACTGGCATGTAGTAGATGTTATTGAAGAATAGGCTACATAATGTGAACCATTCATATGTGGCAGCAGTACTTCTTCATGCACAGATGTCCTGCTTAACTACTGCTATGGACAATACTGTGTGTACCTGTGAGCAGTGGGACATACCTGTGAAATGTGTAGCTCAGCATTAAATGTCAAAGATCTGATCCATGCTGTGTTCTTTACAGTAGTGTGGCCAATGGCTGTTGGTGGGATTAGTGCTAACATTATATAAACATGGGTGTGACAGAACAACACATGCATGATAGTCATATTAAAGTGTAGCTTAGCATTGGCAACTGCTGTAGCAGTCTAGTATGCTTATCTAGCATCTGTTGCCATATATACCCCTCCTAATGTTAGTGCGTGTTCATATGTGACACCTGTCTGTGTTGCAGCAAGGCCCAACAGTTCAGCTGTCAGGTCCAGGGTCTTACAACAGTGTGGACTTTGTGTGTGTATGCCACACTCATACGGAGAAATATATATGTGTCAGATATATTCACATCTGTACATGTGCATAGAGCAGGGGACATATTGCAACTGTTTGTGAAGGGGGGAGATATATATGTATATATAGGCAAACTTCAAAGGACAAAACCACCACCGTAACAGGTACAAGCATGCAAAATCTGAAGGTAATGCTACTCAATGCTAGAAGTCTAAACCTCAAAATGGACTCTCTCGAGGCACTCCTAAAAATGGAGAACATCGATATCTGTGCAGTAACTGAGACCTGGTTCAAGGCTCCAGAGAGCACCCCTGCAATACCAGGCTACAACTCTTACCACACTTTTCAGCCACCAAACCAGGACCGAAACAGTAAAGGTGGAGGAGTGTCAATATTTACCAAGGATATTCACACCATCAGGCTAGTTGGCCAACACAATGTGTCTGAAATTCTCCAAGTGCAACTAACACTAGATAAGACTGCAATCCAAATTGTAGCTTGCTACAGATCCCCCACCATACCCCAAGATTCTCACTACACCTTTCTAAACATACTGGAAAATATTAAGATAGAACCAAACACCCTAATACTGGGTGATTTTAACTACCCTGCCATTAACTGGGAAAACTACTCATGTCCCAACACCTTTATGCTAACGGTTCTTGGAATTCATAAATTCCAACGCCCTGGATCAACTAATCCATAGTCCCACCAGGGGCTCCAATATCCTGGACCTGGTCATTACCAACATGGGAAATCAATGCTTCATACCTATGGTCACTCCCTCGTTAGTCAGGTCTGACCATAAGCTAATCACCCTTAACATCCATCCCACCCCACCCCCAGTAAAGAAACCACCATAAAAAAACTTCTCCAAAGCCAACTTCATGCTACTCAAGTCAGAAGTGACAAACTTCATGACACCCATGCAGACGGGAACTGAAAGTTCAACTGCTGAATCCTACACTAAGGCACTGTACGAGCACATCCACTCACGCATGAATCGTGCCATCCCAAATAGAACCAAAATGCTCTCATCCAAAAAAGGAAGCCAATCTGGTGGTCCCCTGCCATAAACAAACTTTACAACAAAAGGAAGAAACTTTTGCAGAAAAGAGGAAAATCCCAGGATGCAAAAACTCCTTACTAGCCTCAGTAAGAAACTGAGATGCCTCATAAAATCCTCCAAAGCTAGTTACAAAAATAAAATTGCCAAAGATTCCAAAGACAACCACAAAGCATTCTATAACTATGTCAAGAATCTAAATGGCAATGCTCAGATCTGCTCTGAGCTAAAACAGAATGGCATTAAATATACTGATCCAAAGGATATTGCCAATATCCTGGCAGATCGATTTAGTGCCAACTTCATCCCCCTCTCACCCCCTAAATGGCCCATCTCAATACCGGAAGATTGCCAAATTCCAGTAATAACGGCCACACAGGTACAAAACGCACTCTCTAAAGCCAAGAATACAGCATCCAAGGGACCAGATGACATCCTGGGCTGTGTACTACATGAACTACAATATGAACTGGCACCTCACCTAAGTGTCATGTTTAATCATAGCCTCACCTCAGGTTTCGTGCCCACTGAGTGGCGCAGAGCTACAGTTATCCCAATCCACTAGGGGGGAATCCACCTTGGATCCCGGAAACTACCATCCCATCAGTCTGACAAGCCTTATCTGCAAGGCCATGGAGCGTATTATCATGGAACTTATAAACAAAGACATTGGCAACCTTCAAACACTGGACCCCACCCAGTTTGGGTTTGTGAAGGGCCGATCTGGTCTCCTGAACCTGATTGACTTCTTTGAATCAGTCTCCAGAGCCATGGACAAGGGTAAGGTGGTCCAGACAGCCTATCTAGACCTTGCCAAGGCCTTTGACACCATCCCCCACTCTGGAATCATAGATAAACTTACTAAGTTGGGCATTAATCCCTATGTCACCCAATGGGTTGCTAAATGGCTTACTGATAGAACCCACACTGTAAAAGTAGCCGACTCCAAATCTAGCTCCAGACAAGTGACAAGTGGAGTACCTCAGGGTTCAGTCCTGGGGCCGCTCTTGTTTGGCATCTACTTCTCTGAAGTACAGGTCAACACTAAGGGACTCTGGCTAACAAAGTTTGCAGATGACTGCAAACTGGGAGCCATTATTGAATCCCCAAATGATGTGGATACTCTACAAAAGGGACTTACAGAAACAGATGCTTGGTGCCAGAGCCATGGGCTCAAGCTTAATGCCAAGAAATGTATTGTTATCCCCTTTGGGAAAAAACATGTATCCATGAATTACCATATAGGTGGCAGTACAATAAACACAGAAAGTGTGATAAGAGACTTAGGGACACAGGTGGACAGTGGTCTCACCTTCGATAACCACATTGCCACAACAGTCAGGAAATCCTTCTATGTGGCACACCTCATCACGAAGGGCTTTTCATCCAGAAAAAGGAGGTCATTGTCCCACTGTACTCATCCCTCATTAGACCCATTATAGAATACAACGCCCCATTTGGTATGTACCTCTCAAGACATCTGCAACAACTGGAAAGGCCTCAGAAATACCTCACTAAAAGAATCACAGGCCTAAATCAGATGCCCTACGCTGACCACCTTAAAAAACTCCAGCTATACCCTGTCGCATATCGTCTACTCAGAGGCGATCTCTGCTTAACATACAAGGCCATGTCAAACCCAGAGCTGTTGGACATGCTACACTTAAAGAAATCCTAATCCCTCAGAGCTACACGCTCCAGGGATCTAAACCTTTTCATCACAATAAACAAAACATGCTGGAGGGATAGCTTCCTGACCCAGAGACTCCCTAGACTCTGGAATAGATTGCCCATACATGTAAAGCAGAGTGCCTCTTTGGACCTCTTCAAGAGGAACCTTGACGATTGGATGGGAGAAAGGAAATTCACCCCAGGGATCATGTCAGTCGCCCTGCTAGACAGGGGTCCAGGAAAGTAAATAATGTGGGAAGAAATAGCCAGGGAATTGTTATGGCTAGGCTTGTATAGGCCCTAGGGCTGATAGCCTAGTACCAACCTATGAACCTATAATCCTATGAACCTATGAAGGTTAGTATGCGCATATTTGTATGTAGGTTTTAGTGTGTGACAAACAAGACAGCATACAGTGCTGGTATATGACATGTGGTGGTTAAACACTGTGGGTGGTTTGTTCAGTTGGCAATGTTGAAGCCAGTAAGGCCTGCTATTACATTATTGTACACCTTACATCCTTTGTATAATTGATATTCACAGTATGAAAGGTGAAATGTATATGTGCCTACATATATATATGTATATGCAGACAAATGGATGTGTATATGTATATATATATATATATATATATATATATATATATATATATATATATACTAATACACACCTACATCTACTTGTTGCAATAGATTCTCTGTACTGTTGACTGACTGTGATGGTAAATATGTTTGTGAATACGTCAAAGATATGTATCTGTGGGATAGCTTAGTGGTAAACTGTTTATGTTATGGTATTATGGGTCCTAGCTTTGATCCAAGCAAAAGCTACGTATTCTGTTGCTAGGCAAGTGCTATTGCATACAGAGTGATTAAGTCCCTTGGTTTTAACTAGGGTGTGTCATTGGAGGCTAAAGCACTACATCTATGATTATTGATTGGTACTGATGTTGATTTATAATACTTTATATTAAAACAGTTTTAGTAGTTTTATGTTTGATTAGATATATACCTTTTAATAGGTTTTATGTTAGGCAATGTTACATATCTTTTGTATGGTATGATAATGTTGTATACAATACTGAGCTTGACACAAAGCCACAATTAGCTGCTTATAAGTGAGTTTTTACTCTTCTAAATTGTTTAATTAGTTGTGTTTTTACCCGCCATAATGGCTCATTAAGTAGGGCGTGTTTGTATATATATACTAGAGTACTTTCTTTAATCATTATAACCTGATGAAGCGCACTTGTTAGGTGCGTGAAAGCGCTCGTTCTATTTAAAATAAAAGTTTTTATATTATCGTGGTGGCTCCAGTAATTTGTTGGAATACTGATGTTGAATGCAAATCCTGTGTGTACTGTAGTACTACTTGAAGCTTGCATCCACTGTTTTGTGTGGTCCCTGTATTCATCACAAATTACATTTCTCAAGATTAAGGTTGTGTAAGTACTGACACATAGTACTGTATAGTACACACTGAAAGCTTATCTGGGTTGTCATACCTTTGTGTCCTGTAATTATGTCTGATGTGTGTGTGTGGGTATGTTTGTAACATGTCCTTTGACATATGTGTGGTAAAAAATATAACTGCATATCTAGCAACATTCATAGTGTACTACAGCAGTATTTGACCTATATTCCCAATTGTGCACATATTTTGGCCATGGGTTTGGCATTAACAAGTTGTGTGGTATAATAGTAATACATTTACTGGACCTTACACTGATTGTGATGGATGATATATTTCTTTACACATTGGCTTGATGTATATCTGCTGTGGCTTGGTGGTGCATCGTGTTGCATACAGTGTGCCAGGTACTCTTGTATAGTCTTATATAGTGATTTCATTTTGTTGCTGTGCAGAACATGGTTTATTAGATAGAGAGTGAGCAAGGCACTTTCAAGCAGTTGTGGGGTGAGTAGTGATAAGTGGCATTTACAGTGTTTCACACTTGGTTAGCTTATAGGTTGCTATATATGGCAGTTCAGTGATATCTGTACTGTATAGTGGTAAATGTGCCATATGACTTGCTCAGGCATATTTTTGTATTTATGTCTTCCAGGGATCATGGCTCATCGCAGGAACCCCAGTTACAGTAGTGCTGAAGATATCATTACTAGCAGTATGATTCAGCACTACCGTCTCATGTTCTCACGAACCAGCCAGGACCAGCAGGAGCATAGTGCAATGTGGCAAGATGTTGCCCGCAGGGTCAATGAGGTAGGCCTGCATAACTGGACATATGAGCAGGTACGCCACCACTGCAGTGATCTTTTCAGACATGTCCGTCAGCATGCCACTGATGTGCGTAGACAACAGCTTGCAACAGGAGGTGGTGTTAATATCCATCCCCCCCTCACCAGAGTGGAGGAGCTGCTCCTGAGCCTGGTGGCACCTGCCCAACAACAACAGCAGCAGACATACACCATGATGGAGGTTGGAGCCATCCAGCAAGCACACATGGAGCATGCAGGTAACATAGCATATCTGTAGACTACTGTTATCTGTATTGGTAGATCAAGCATATGTGAAATGTGGAGTGTGTCGTTCAAAGATGTGAAGCCTGTTGTTGTGCAATACTGATCATTTGGAACATAATCTGTAGCCCTGTGAATATAAACTGTTGTTGTACTGTAAGATTGCAAACACACAGTAGCAATGCCACAGTTGTGGCCACTGACAAACTGTCTTATCTCTATGTAGGTCCCTCTGGGGTGACATCAAGGCAGTGGACAGATGCTGGTGAGTGTGTTCTACATTTATTATTGTAAATAAAAAGTGCATGTCATAGTTAAGGTGTAGGCCATGTACACATGTAACACACCTACCCATAATGCATGATGTGCATGTTTGGTGTAAGAGCACGCACATCTCAATAATGTGATTAGCTGCCTCAAACACATGCAATACCCAGACCATCTCAAACAAATGTGGCTAGACTGTAGTGACCATTGGATAGGCACAGTTGATACTCAACATGCACATAACAACACATCTATGGCATACACATAGCATTTTAACGTGCTACACATAAAGGATTCCCAAACCCTCTGTAAAGACACACTCCAGTATCCAAAATCTCATCCACATATTACACCTAATATACCTGAGGGGTAGAGGCCTATCCTGGGGCATTTAAACACTCTGCAACACACTACACATTCATGTCAGGGAATGCTCCTTATTGGCCTCCTTACAAACTCGCATAACAACTGGTTGTAAAATGGTGAATTTAGCCAATGTAGTACAGTTCTGGCACAGCATGATTAGTGCTGGTTTGTGAAACATTTGTAGCCTTGAGTGACAACCTGATGCTTCAAGATGATGTCCTATGGTACTATACCCCATCCAGTTATTGTAACCACAGTACTACACATAGCTGTCATTGCTACACACCGTAATTATGCATGTGTGCACACATATGCACCTCTAAACAGTATGCATACCAATCACCATTTGCACAACTGACACATATATGTCTTGTGATGCTATTGAGTGGCTAGGTCATATGACACATATTGGGTATGTGTAGTGTTTAAATATGCACTTGTGTTTTAGCATGCCATGTCATGGATGAGACTGGCATGTCCACAGTATGATCTACACTCACCATAAGTACCGTACATTGGGTATGTGGCTGAATGGTATTCCATCAATTATCCATGCACCAATGATGATGTGTGAATACTCATCATGCATGTGCTAAAAATGTGTCCACAATTATTTTCTAAAGACACAGAGGCTGTAATCAGCATTGGATACCTATCTGACACACAGATACACATCCAGCAGTGGTATGTACACCTGTGAGTTATGGTGCAAAGTACATTACAGGGTTATGAATACCTGCACATCAATGTTGTGTCCATGTATGCATTGTGTTCCAGGGGGAGGGCCATCACCTAATAACCAAACACATGCATCAAAGCCATGTATACTGTTAGTAACAAGGACTGACTACACTTGCACTGCATGATGTTGAGCAACACATGTCCTGCATGCTGACAAGTGTGATATGACTGTTTTGCTTGTGATACTGTACCCCACCATCACCTACTATTGTGTATGTTCTGCGATTACTGGTGTTGTGTGTGTCTGCTTTAGGGAGGAGTGTAGTTTTGTGTGTGTGCATGTGCGCATGTGTGCATGTGTGCATGTGCGCATGTGCGTATGTGTGCATGTGTGCAAGTGTGAATGTGTGCATGTGTGCATGTGCGCATGTGCACATGTGTGCATGTGGTCTGAAGTCATGTTCAGGTCTTAAAGTGTGTTTCCTGTTTGCCTCTCACAGGGAACCTGATGTCACTGAGTCAGACAGTGATGATGAGGATAGGTGTGTTGAAGCACAGACAGGTTTGTCAGGGTCTGTTGTTGGGCCACCAATTGACAGTACACAAGTCTCCATCCCATCCATGCACACAGTCATACTGCCTGTACAACCATCATCACCATTGTCCTTAGCTGAGGGACAGTGTACAGTTGGCACTGGCCAGGACAGTGTGGTATCTATGGCAGATGTATCAGGACACAGCAGCCATAGCCAGATGTCTGGAATGATACCACATAGGCAGATGCCCAGGGGTTCTCGTTAGAGTACTGCTGGTCATCATGCCCCTGGCAGACGTGCCACACCTCTTTCTACCACATGCATGTTCCAGGCTGTCATGGAGGCACAGACACGAATGGAGTGGTACACAAGACAGCGGCTAAGGGCACAGAGGGCTCATTACACCTCTTTAAATGACAGTATCTATGACCTAGCAGGTGCTATACATAACTACACTGAGGTCATTGATAGATGTTGGGGTGAGACATTGGATGTCCTCCACAATGTCATGTCCATGTGTCAGGACAGTGCAGGATGGTTGAGATGTCGACGTGGACATATGCCAGCAACATCAGTAGCTGGAGGTCACCATAAACGTCCAGCAAGTCACAGCCACTCCCGTAGTGCCAGTACCTGCCCCAGCAATGTTGGGGGGCTGTCCATAGACCATCCCAGCAGACCACGTGCACGTGGCTCTGGCCAGTCCCAGCAGAAACCTGGATCCAGTGGACATATGTCAATCTCTTTGGATAGTACCCAATCTGGATTAGTACCTGATACTGTCTGTAGCACCCCTGCCAGGCACAGGTCCCATATCCATGGCCAGAGACTGTGATCTGGAAAGCCTGCCAGGTACAGTCTGTAGATGTCTCACAAATCCCCATATATGGCAGCCACATGGTGGAACTGTGTGCATGCAGACACATACACATAAACCAGAAACCTAGGGCAAACACATACCCGCACACATTACATCAACATTGGCCCATAACAGTACTCATGGCCCTCACACACACACTCACACACACATGTTGATTGCATGGCTCAGTGTAGGCCTCTGGCAAACCAACAACACACCCTGTGCATATGATGAAACCTGTGCCACCTCCTGTCATCTGTAACATTGATGCAGGAACAGGCTAACATGACGCTGATGCACAGGGTGACTTTAATAAAGTATAGCAATGGTTGGATGTGTAGCATGTTGTCAGCTGTAAAGTGTAATGATATCCTTGAAGGTGGAGCTGAGCAGGCATGATGCATTAAAGCTGTAATTAGCAATGTTGTATTGTTTTCACCAGTGTTTATTCCAATTGTGTTTTGTTTGCCCATGTGCTACTTGGCTGATGTGTGTAGTTGTGTCAGCATGCATTATACAGTGGACAGTAAGTGTGGGGTGTGTGCAACACAGGTTTGCAGGTGTCCATTTGTGAACATGGTGGAGGTGCACTGTCTGCATGTACATGCATATTGGACACATGGGCAGGGTGACATGCCCTGTATTGGCCAGTGTTAACACTCCTTAGTTTCTATTTGTGGCAAGTATGCATTGTACTACACACATTTTGGAACTTGAGTAAGCATGTGTGTGTATGACATGGGTTGACACTGTGCTGTAGGTGATGCTGTTGCTGCTATCTGTCATTGGTTTGCATTACTAAGGTTAACACTGTCCCAGCTGCATAATCCTTTAGTAATGCACACTGTTCACCTACAGGGTTGCATGGACAGTGCTATCACAAACACAAGAAATTCTCACTTATACAGTAAAAGTGCATTAGTCTCATGCACCCCTTCCATAAACTAAATATATAATAGAAGGTGTGAAGTTGTACCAAAAAAGTGTTACATACCAAGAAGGGATAACCTCTCTGGTCAGTATCATTGGGAAAATTAAATCCCTCAATAAACATACAAGGCAAGCTTCAAAATACAAAATGGCAAGGATTCCAAAGACAACACTAAAGCTTTCGTTAGTGTTGTGTATAATCTACAGGGGGAATCTCAGATCGGGTCACAGTTAATGTAAATGGTCACAAAGTACACTTATCTGACTGACATTACCAATTTCTTGTCAGACAGTTTGAATGTGGATTTCACCACCCTGTCATTACACAAGGGCCACATTTCCAGACCTGAAGAATGTAAAACCTGATGATTCACAGACACTCTAGTTAAAACATCTCTTTACCAAAGTCCAAACCACAGTGGCAATGGTACTGGGCAGTGTCCCTGGCTGTGTCATATACAAGATGACATATGAAGTCACCACTCACCTAAACACTCTGTCCAGATGCAGCCTCTGTACAGGTTTGATGAAAATGCATACTGTGGGCTATACTTTATTCTCCAGATGTCACCCACATCCTCCAAAAGGGAATCATAGAGACAGATACCTGGTGTCAAACTCATGCTGTAAAGCTACAAGCCAAAGAAAGCATAGTTATCCACTTTTAGAAAACAAAGTATCCCCAGAGTACAGCATAGGTAGTAGCCTCCAAAATGTGGAACAGGTACTAATGTATACAAAGTCATCTCTCCTTTGATAATCACATTACCAAAGGGTTTTGGAAATCCCTCTGTGGAACACATAAGCAGTAAAGGGTTTGCATGCAGATCCACAGAGGTTGTTGCACACCTATAATGATTAGTCATCTTTGCCAGACTTTGCTTGCTTTGGAACAGGATTCAAATATACCTCAAGCATAAACCCTCACTCACACTCTTCAATAGAAACCGTGATGAGTGGATGTGAAACAGAAGACGTAGCCCAGGGATCACTGCAGTGGCTAAGGTTGTCACTAGCATACAGAAGTGACATAAGGTCTGGAAAGTGGCATCACACTCTGGCAAAGATAACAGATGCATTCATGGAGAAAGCAGAGTACCCACCTATGAAATAATTGAGGTCACATGTATGTATATGGCTTTGCCTCACAGCTACCTTACATGTGTAATGCACATACAGTTGTCATTGTGATATGTCATGCACTAGAAAAAACAAAACCCACTCCACATTGACCAACTGTGTCACACACTCAGAACACACACACACACACACACACACACACACACACACACACACACACACACACACACACACACACACACACACACACAGTCAGCAAGTGCGAGATTCAAACTCCTTCCTAAGCACATTATGATATTACAGCAGCATGCATTTACACAACGTGCTATACACATTACTGGGATTTCACCTTTCCACAGGTATATTTGTAGGACGGTGACATCATCAGACTTGACAAAGATGAGTAGTCTCCAAAAAGGTTGCTCTCTCCCTAGGGAGAGACAGACAGACACACACACACACACACACACACACACACACACACACACACACACACACACACACACACACACACAGTTAGCAAGTGCGGAGTTCTTAATCCAAACTAAGTATGTCTTTATACTTCAGCAAGCAATATGGAGTTACAGGGTGCAATACAGACATTACTTGCTGACAGTTTGCCCAAAGGTTTTTTTCACATTTGCTAACCTCAGCAGGCTTATCATACTAGGTGTATTGTGAGTGTATTGTATGCATAAGCCATGACTATATCATATATGGGTTGATGCACCACATGCTGGTACACACAGGGTCAAACCTTGTGTAGCATCTTACCTTCACCTACATGATACTGCAATATAACAGAAAGACGATAAACTTTAACAATTGGCTGAGCTTCTGGTGTCATGAAAGGGGATCCAGTCTCTGTCTGCCTGTGATGACATGATAGACAAGCCTTATTGCTTCGCTACAGATGGTTTGCACCTGTCACCCCTATGCTTCTGAATACTGGCCAAGGCTCTTGCTGTCCCCATATTACCTTTTTTTAGGCAAGGCTCAAATTTTCATAGGTTCATAGGTTCATGGGTAGGTGCTGGGCTATCGGCCCTGGGGCCTATACAAGCCCAGCCAAAAAGGTACCCTGGCTTTTGCCACCCAAGAAATTTATTTTCCTGTGCCACTGTTGAGCATTGACACAGAAGTGATCCCCGGGGTGAATTTCCTATTTCCCATCCAATCATCAAGATTTTTCTTGAAGAGTGCTAATGAGGAGCTTTGTTTGATATAGATAGGCAGTTTATTCTGGAGTATGGGAAGTCTCTGGGACAGGAATCTATCCCTCCGGCATGTTCTGTTTATTATGGTGACAAGGTTTAGGTCCCTAGAGCGTGTAGCTCGGAGGGATTGGGGTTTCTTTAAGTGGAGCATGTCCAACAGCTCTGTGTTTGATATAGCTTTGTATGTTAGGCAAAGATCACCTCTGAGTAGGTAATATGCGACAGAGTAAAGCTGGAGTGTTTTGAGACAGTCTGTGTAGGGCATGTGTTTGAGGCTGGTAATCCTCTTTGTGAGGTATTTCTGCGGCCTTTCCAGTTGTTGTAGATGTCTTGTGAGGTACATACCAAAAGGGGCATTGTACTCTATAATGGATCTAATGAGTGATGAGTAGAGGGGAACAATGACCTCTTTTTTCCTGCATGAGAAACCTTTTGTGATGAGGTGTGCCACGTAGAACAATTTCCTGACTACTGTGGTGATGTGATTATCAAAGGAGAGACTACTGTCCACCTGTGTCCCAAGGTCTCTTATCACACTTTCAGTGTTAAGTATACTACTGCCTATGTTGTAGTTCATGGGCACAGAGTTTTTACCAAAGGGGATGACAATGCACTTTTTGGCATTAAGCTTGAGGCCATGGCTTTGACACCAGGCATCTGTCTCAGTGAGGCCCTTTTGTAGGATGTCCACATTGTTAGTAGTTTCGATTATGGCTCCTAGTTTCAGTCATCTGCAAACTTCATTAGCCAAAGACCTTCTGTGTTAGCCTGTACTTCAGAGAAGTAGATACCAAACAGGACAGGACACAGGACTGAACCCTGTGATACTCCACTTGTCACTGTTCTGAAGTCGGATTTGGGCTCTGCTACTTTCACAGTGTGGGTTCTGTCAGTGAGCCAGTTGACAACCCATGTTGTGACATAGGGATTTATACCTAGTTTAGTGAGTTTATCTATAATTCCAGAGAGGGGGATGGTGTCGAAAGCCTTGGCAAGATCTAGATAGGCTGTGTGAACCACCTTACCCTTGTCTACGGCTTTGGTGACTGCTTCAAAGAAGTCTATCAGGTTTAGGAGATATGATTTGCCTTTTACAAACCTGAACTGGTTGTGGTCCAGAGTTTGGAGATTACCAATGTCTTTGTTTATAAGTTCCATGATGATACGTTCCATGGCCTTGCAGACCAGGCTCATTAGGCTAATGGGGTGCTAGTTCCCTGGGTCTGTGGTGGCTCCCCCCCTTGTGTAGTGGGCTAACCATCATTGTGTGCCATTCAGCAGGTGCAAAGCCTAAGGTGAGGCTATGATTGAACATGGTAGTTAGGTGTGGTGCCAGTTCGTTCTGTAGTTCGTGTAGAATGCAGCCTGGGATGTTGTCTGGTCCCATGGATGCTGTGTTCCTGGCTTTGGAGAGTGTGGTTTTTACCTGTGCAGCCGTGATGAGAGCAACTTTGCATTCTTCCAGTATAGAGATGGGCTCTTTCATGGGTGAGAGGGGGGTAAAGTTAGCACTGAACCTATACACCAGGATGTTGGCAATATCAGTTGTGTCTGTATATTTAGTGCCATTGTGCTGTAACTCAGAGCAGATCTGAGTGTTGCCATTGAGATTCTTGACATAGCTATAGAATGCTTTGTGGTTGTCTTTAGAATCAGTGGCAATTTTGTTTTCATAACTAGCTCTGGAGGATTTAATCAGAGATCTCAGCTTCTTACTGAGGCTGACCAGGGAGCTCCTCCACTCATGGGATTTTACCCTCTTTTACAACAGTTTCTTTCTTCTGTTGTACAGTTTGTTTATGGCAGGGGACCACCAGATTGGCTTCCTTTTCTTGGAGGATAGTGTCTTGGTTCTGTTTGGGATAGCATGGTCCATGCACTCATGTAAGTGCTTATAAAGTGCAATTGTGTAGGATTCAGTAGTCGTAACTGTATTGTCCATCTGCAAGGGTGTCATGAAGTTCACCACTTCTGTCTTAAGAAGCATGAAGTTGGCTTTGGAGAAATCTTTTAACATGGTTTCCTTAATGGGAGGTGGGGGCAGACTGTGGATATCTAGGGTAATTAGCTTATGGCTGGATTGGACCAGTGAGGCATTGACTTCAGGTGTGGAACACTGGTCACTCAGGACAAACCAAACCCCGTAACCAACACAAATAACTACAAAGTGAGCTAAATGCTACTCATTGCCAGAAGTCTCAGCCTCCAAATGCACACACTCCAGGCCCTTCTCAGTATGGAGAATATTGATATCTGTGCAGAAACAGAAACCTAGTTCAAGGCTCCAGAGAGCACACCAGCACTACCAGGATACTACTCATTCCATACCTTCCAGCATCAGAACCTGGATCATAGCACATAGGATGGGGATGTATCCATATTCATCAAGGATACCTACACCGCTCTCTACATCCTCTCTACAGTATATGTACCCATAGAATGTTGCACATCAATATTCTTCCCACTTCACAGGGGTGGGGCCACAAAAGACCCTTGGCATTCATGCTCTATGAGCCTGATGAGTCTGATCTGCAAGGCAATGGAGCCAATCATAATGGAAGTCAACAATAAAGTCATTGGGAACCTTCACACAGTTGAGCACACCCAGTTTGGCTTTGTCAAATGCAGATCATGCCTCCTGAACCTTGGTGGATTTTTTTGAGACAGTTACCCAGGCTACAGATGATTGTAAGGAGCTCCACACAGCTTACCTATACCTCGCTAAGGCCTTTGACACCATTCCCCAGTCAGGTATCATAGATGAACTCACCAACCTGGGCATGAAGCCATACATCACAAGATGGATTGCAAACTGGCTCACAGATAGATCCCACAAATTAAGAGTTGCTGGCTACATGTCAGACTCTACACCGGTAACAACTGGTGTCCCCCAGGGTTCAGTCCTGGGGTCCCTCCTGTTTGGTATAGACTTCTCAAAAGTACATACCAGCACAGGAGGGTTGTGGTTGACTAATTTTGCTGGGAACTGTAAAGTGTTTGCCATAATAGATTCCCCGGATGACACAAATATTCTCCAGAAGGGACTCTATGAGACAGATGTGTGGTGTCAGAATCATGGCCTCAAGTTCAATGTGAAAGAATACATAGTAATCCCTTTTGGGGAAAACAAAGTACCCAAAAACTATCACATAGGTGTTACCCCCTAAAAACTGACAAGGTCATAAGGGATCGGGGACACAAGTAGATAGTCATCTTTCCTTTGACAACCATGTTGCCAAAGTGATTAGGAAATCCTTTGTGGCCCACCTAATCAACAAAGGGTTTGCATCAGGATCAAAAGAGGTAGTGTTGGCACTCTACTCTTACATCGCCAGACCCATCATTGAGTACAGTGCATCATTTTGGATGTACTCGACTTAGCATATCCAGCAGCTCTAGAGACCACATAGGTACCTCACCAAGAGGATTACTGGCCTCAAACAGTTGTGTTATGCAACACAACTGGTAAAACTAAATCTGTTCTCCGTTGCGTACCGCCTACTCAGAGGCACACTCTGCCTAACATACAGAGCCATGTCCAACACATAACTGTTGAACATGCTCCATCTACGGATAACAAAATTGAGTCACACTCCAGGGATATGAACCTCACCACAACAATGAATACAACTTGCAGGTGGGATAGAGTACCATCCCAGACACTTGCCTTACTGTGGAAGAGAGTCCCAGTGTACATCAGACAGAGCCCCTCACTGACACTCTTCAGTAGGAACCTTGATGTGTGGATGGGAAACAGACAATTCATGCCAGGCACCACATCAGCAGCCCCACTAGAAAGGGGCTTAGGGTACTGACTATTAGAACTAGGGTCTAGGAGACTACCCAATGGGGTGGTGAAAGCTGCTCAACTTGCCTAGGCTAATATATGCCTTCATGAAGATAGTCTACTACATACCTATGAACCTATGTGACAGGTACATGTCTACAGATAGTGGATGTGTACTTCATTGTACAGTCATGTTGTACAGCAGGCACATGTACCACATACACTGTAATGCTTACAGTTACTGGTGGCTATTATGTACAGTGGGTGAGATGTGCACCTCATGTCTTTTGTGCCATTGGGATGTGTGCTGGGTGGGACGGGACAGTCCTGGATGGCTCCCTGTCATGGTCACCCTCTTAATATATATATATATATATATATATAGGTACATAGGTAGGTAATAGGCTATCTGCCTGAAGGCATATATTAGTATGGCCAGAGTGTGCAGCTATCACCACACATGGGGTTAGTTATCTAGGCCTCTGTGTAGTAGAGCTGATGAAGTGATCCATGGTGTGACAGTTCAGTTTCACATACACTCATCAAGGCTCCTCTGGAAGAGTGTCAGTGAGGGACTCAGCTTAATGCAGGTCGGGAGCCTGTTCCAAAGCAAGGGAAGTCTGTGAGTTAGTAATGTATCCCTCCAACATGTTCTATTTATTGTTGTGATGATGATATCCCTAGAGCATGTGGCACAGTGAGCTTGGGTTTACTTCAAATAGAGCATGTACATCAGTTCTGCATTGGACATGGACCTGTCTTTTGGGCAGAGTTTGCCTGAATAGACAGTATGCAACAGAGTACAGATTGAGTTAACTTCAGTCTTGTTGCATGAGGCAACTGTTTGAGGCCAGTAATCCTCTTGTTGAGGTACTTCAGTGGTCTTTCCAGCTGCTGAAGGTGCCTAGTCAGATTCATCGCAAGTGTGCCGTGATACTCTCTGATGGGTCTGATGACTGATGAGTAGAGGGAACCTCCTTTGACCTACATGCAAAGACCTTGGGAATTTGTGGGAACACATAGCATGAGTTTCTAACCACTTTGTGAATGTGTTTCTAGAAGTAGAGATGACTATTCACACGTGTCCATAAATCCATTATTATTACCTCCATATTTAGGGCATTGGCACCTATGTGGTATTTGTATGACTGTAGCTCGAGGCCATAATTTTGACACCACATCTGTCTGACTGAGACCCCTTTTAAGGATATCTCTGTTGTCCCAGACATCGATTATGACAACCTTTTTGCAGTCATCCACAATCTTTGCTAACCATAGCCCTCGTGTGTTTGACTGTATTTCTGAAAAGTATACGCCAGACAGGAGGGGTCCCAGGACTGAGCCATGGGGGACAGCAATTGTTACCAGTTTACAGCCCAACAGGGAGACCACAATTCTTACCTTGTGGGATCTATCTGTGTCCCAGTTGGCAATCCATCAGATGACATACGTGTTTATGCACAGGTTGTTGATTTTGTGGGTATGACATGTGTGTGGGATGTTGGAAAAGGGCTTTTCAAGGTCTATGTAGGCCATGTGGAGATCATTTCATTGATGTATGTCCTGGGTAACTGCCTTGAAAACTGTCTAGCAGGTTTAGGGACCATGATCTGCCCCTGACCAAACCAAAATGGGTAGGGTTGGGTGTTTGTAGGCTCCCAATAGCTCTGTTTATGAGTTCCATAATGATGGACTCCATGGCCTTGCAGATCAGGCTTATTAGGCTTATAAGACAATCGTTCCCATGGTCTGTGGAGTGTGCCAAATGTTGCTATAACCCATTCAACAGTTTCATATCCTGTACAGAGGGTGAGTCTCAACAGACTGTTCAGGTGCAGGGTTTGTTTGTTTTGGAGTTCACATATGACACAGCCATGTCATCCCACAGACACTGTATTTTTAGGTTTGGATAGAGCTGTTTAACCATTGTATATGTGATTTCTGGCTTTTCACAATCTCCAGGTATGGTAATGGGCCCTTTTGTCAGTGAGAGGGGCGTAAATATGTATGAACCTGTCTGACAAGATGTTGGCAATGTCAGTCATGTACATGTATTCATTTACACATTGCACTGACTCAGAATATATATAAGTTTACATTGATATTTATGACATAGCGAAAGAAAGCTTCATGGTTCTCTGTGGACTCTTTGGCAATATTTTTGCCAGAACATGGTTTGGATAATGTTAGGAGTGCTCATTGTTTCTTGATGATACTGATCAGAGATTTATTGATCTTCTTTGGATTTTCACTTTCTTTGAACAACTTAAGTACTTGTAGTACATAGTTTGATTATGACAGGGATCCAATATATTATATGGGTCTGTTTTCATATCTCTGTGTGCGCAAGGCAGGATTGGTGAATAATAACAAGTGTCTGGAGTAAGAACTGCAACTGCCAGATATGTGTGGCCCACTGCTGTACTCAGACATGGCCTGTGTGTGAGCATGCTCAGTATGACTTTTCAGTATGTTGTTGACTGAAATCTGCTTCATTTGTTTAAGTGTGTGAGCATGCCCAGTATGACCTTTCAGTATGTTGTTGACTGACATTTGCTTCGTTTGTTTAAGTGTGTGAGCATGCCCACTATGGGCATATATATATATACTATATATGTGTGTGAAAATTCAAGTTGGTTTTTGCTTCAGGGCTCACCTTTGTGTTGTACATCGACAGGAAGCACGCTGAGCCTGCAGGGCTTCCATGAGTCAATTTGCATAGACTTATTCAACATTTCTGCATACAGGAGGGACAGCTATTATTTGTACATTTCTACCTGGGGGGCACACCTGATTGTTACTGTGGGTGTACATAGGATGAGGGGTACACCTGACACTTATACACATTTGCTAAACCTGCACTGCTATGTCAGGTACTCCATTTCAGTCTGTACTGTTGCCTGTCATACTGGCTTGAGGCATACCACTATACTACAGACCTTAGCTTCCAATTACACGCATATTAGTTTGTGACTTCATAGCCTACCGAACCCACATCACACTGCCTGGCCTGCTGTTATCTGTCTGCATAGGCCTGGGGGGAGGTTACTCATATGCCTCTTCAGAGGGCATGATACAGTAATTGTTTGTGTTTGCATTTGTCTACAATTGTCCTGCTGGCTGTGACTGTTAGGTATGTGACCCCCCCCCCCGAACTGGTATGTGTGAGTGACTTAAATTGTGTCTGTGCCAGTGAAATGCTGTCATGGCTTAGTGGTTCAGTACTGTGACTATAGTCGACAATATCCATAGTTAGGAGCCCTGTCACTGATTTTTATTTTCCTGCTGGGCAGACCTGACTGGTTAAGGAACAGTAAAGCAGGTGTGAGCATGTTTACTTGACTTTGCCTGACTTTGCCCGACTTTGCCCAACATTGCTCAATGTTGCCTGATGTTGCGCTGGTTGGCGCGGTGCGCAGCTACGCGCAATTGTATTTAAATATGCTCAATACTGGTAAAATGTGTTTAGCAGTGCTTTATATTGCTTAAAATAGGGAACTCATGCCTCAGGGGGTGCTGCAGGGCTGCCTATGTCAGATGCACATAGTACACTCCCTATACATGTTTGAAAACAGGTAGTGTCAAGTTAGGCATCCCTTTTACTCTGTGTGAGTCAGAGAGAGGTGTAATTTCCAGGGTTTCTACTGAGTCAGTGTATGTGCTATGCATTGCCTCTTTGCCATGGACAGGGTATACTGGGCACACCTTCTTCTGCCTACTGGGGCAGGCTCAGGTTGTTCCTCCTCTGAGTCACGCTGTGCCTGTGCAGGCCTTGGCAATGGTGGGGGGCTATTTGGCCCTGCCCAATGCTGTTCCTGCTGCAGCTGTTTCCGCAGGATCATATTGTGTAGCATGGCACATACCATAACAATTTGGGTACATGTAGTTGGTGAGTACTGCAAGGCTCCACCAGATGTGTCCAGGCACTGGAACCATGACTTGAGCATCCCAAACACACTCTCAATTATGTTTCTTGTTTGTGCGTGTGCCTCATTATGGAGTTCTTGTTCAGGTGTGTGTGCATTTCTGATGGGTGTCATCAGCCACGGCTCCAGTGGGTATCCAGCATCCCCCACAAGGTGACCATCAGGGATGTCCCCATTGGCAAATCTCTGGTACAGCTGCGTCAGATGCCAGATGTGGGAATTGTGATAGCTTCCAGGGCAGCCAGCACACACATTCATTATTATGCCCTGGGCATTGCACACAACCTGGCAGTTGATGGAGGGGAAGCCCTTGCAGTTGATGTAGACCCTACCCTGCTCACCGGGTGGTGCTTTGATGCATATGTGCGTGCAGTCTATTGCACCCACTATCTCAGGGTATTCTGCTATTTGGTGGAAAAGACGCATATTGCTGGCCAATGCCTCACAGGAATTGGGGAAATATACGTGCTCACCAGCATGTGCTGACATGGCATCCAGAAACTGGTGGAGTACCCTGGATGCTGATGCCTGTGAAATCCCCATCATATCACCAGTTTTTGGAAGGCACCTGTAGCTAGTATTCTTATGCCAACACATACCTTGGTATCCACTGGGATGGCTTCCCCTCTGTTGGTTCTGTGTGTGAAGCATGGCCGGCTCAGCTCAACAATTTGCTGTAGGAGGTCTAAGTCCACCCTATAGCGCTCCACTATCTCCAGCTCATGTAGCCCCTGGTAGGTTACCCTGGGTCTGTACACTCTTCTCCGTCTCCTCACTGTGGGTTGCTCAGCAGCATTCACAACATCACCACCCTCAGCACCTTGCACATGTTGGTTTATGATAGCAATAGTAGCCTCTAACATTTTGTCTGACTTAAGCTTTTTAAGCTTTCCCTGTTTGTATACTGCAGTGTTGCAGAGTTCTTGGGAAAAACAGGGGAGAATGCTGTTTGCAGAGTTTAAAGTGCTGGGCTGGGCTGGGCTAGTCTGCTGCCTGTGTAATTGGCTGATTCTGATATATTTCACCTGGCAGCTCTGCTAGGTCTCCTTGGTTAACTTCCTACTATTTATTTTCCTTTCTTTTGCCTATCTGTTTCCTCCCGGGGGGAAGCACTGCGCAAACAAGCACAAACATGCGCACACGAGTGCACATGCTGTGTGCATGTTTGCAAGGAGTTTCCTATCATTTAACATTGTGCACCTTTGGTTTGAGGTTTTCAAATAGGACAACTGTAGGCACGCCTCTTGTAATCCTGAGCAACTCAAAGCAAACATAAGCCACTGTGCTCCAATTAGCTTACAGCCTGTCTGACACACCCCCTCATGATGTCACCTATATTCTACTCTACTACCCACCTACTCCTACTCTTTCACTCTTGGGACATGGCTCACATGCTGGGGAAAATTGGGATTCACGATCCTTATCCTTATTTGCATAGGATTGCCTACTAATGCATGGTTACATCTCTGACACTGAGCTTCCCCCCTTTAGCAACCACTACTCAGTGGCCATGTTGTCTTCAGCCTGCCATTCACCTGCATGGCAGAATAAGCTTTTTAGTGAAAATGCCTATTTTTGGCTTTTTTAAAATTATTTTCTTGTTTTTATAAGCGCCGCATGTTTGCGCAGTTCTGCGCTATGCTTAAACATCGGAGATCGGGAAAAAAGAAGTTCGATTTTTATATTTTGAAACATTTATAAATGCATCCTTTATTTGGAGCTGTCATAGCTCCGTTTAGCTATTTGCAGAACAGTACTCCATTACCAACGGAGTACATTTCTGCAGCTAACACTAATCTTCCATGGACAGGTTAGTGTTTCCTGGATCACAAATTTACCTCATTTGCATGGCTTTCAACAGCAAATGAGGTAATTTGCATACCATGACGCTGTCCATGCAAGAGTAGCTTT